>NC_138774.1:27021382-27276958 GCF_965119305.1 Pelophylax lessonae
ACTATTAACCCTGTCCTGTATTCCCCCCTGTACTGTACCCCCCCCCCGCACTGTGTTCTCCCATCTACCTCTCCTTATCCCCCCTTTGCTGTGCCCCCCTGTACTGTAAACCCCACCCCCGCACTGTGTTCTCCATGCTGTGCCCCTCTGTACTGTAACCCCCCCCTGTGTTCCCTCGTACTGAAAACCCCTCCTGCCCTGTATTCCCCCCTGTACTGTAACCCCCCACACTGTGTTCTCCCATCTACTCTACTTTTCCTTTTCCCCCCTGTACTAAAACCCCCTTGTACTCTGTTCCCTGTGCCCCTCTGTACTGTAACCCCCCCCCCTGTGTTCCCCCTGTACTGTAACCCCCCCCCTGTGTTCCCCTGTACTGTAACCCCCCCCTGTGTCCCCCCCTCTGTACTGTAACCCCCCCCTGTGTTCCCCCTGTATTGTAACCCCCCCCCTGTGTTCCCCCTGTACTGTAACCCCCCCCCCCTTGTGTTCCCCCTGTACTGTAACCCCCCCTGTGTTCCCCCTGTACTGTAACCCCCCCTGTGTTCCCCTGTACTGTAACCCCCCCCCCTGTGTTCCCCCTGTACTGTAACCCCCTCCCCTGTGTTCCCCCTGTACTGTAACCCCCCCCCTGTGTTCCCCCTGTACTGTAACCCCCCCCTGTGTCCCCCCTGTACTGTAACCCCCCCCTGTACTGTAACCCCCCCCCCTGTGTTCCCCCTGTACTGTAACCCCCCCCTGTGTTCCCCCTGTACTGTACCCCCCGTGTTCCCCCTGTACTGTAACCCCCCCCCTTGTGTTCCCCCTGTACTGTAACCCCCCCCCCCTGTGTTCCCCCTGTACTGTAACCCCCCCCCTGTGTTCCCCCTGTACTGTAACCCCCTACTGTGTTCCCACATACTGTACCCCATGTACTGTAACCCCCCTTACTGTGTTCCCCCATACTGTACCCCATGTACTCTAACCCCCTACTGTGTTCCCCCATACAGTGCCCCCTACCCTGTAACCCCCTTGCTGTGCCCCCTACCCTGTAACCCCCTTACTGTGTTTCCCCATACTGTGCCCCTACCTGTAACCCCCTTACTGTGTTCCCCCATACTGTGCCCCCTACCCTATAACCCCCTTACTGTGTTTCCCCATACTGTGCCCCCTGTACTGTAACCCCCTACTGTGTTCCCCCATACTGTACCCCCTGTACTGTAACCCCCTACTGTGTTCCCCCATACTGTACCCCCTGTACTGTAACCTCCCTACTGTGTTCCCCCATACTGTACCCCCTGTACTGTAACCCCCTACTGTGTTCCCCATACTGTACCCCCTGTACTGTAACCCCCTACTGTGTTCCCCCATACTGTACCCCCTGTACTGTAACCTCCCTACTGTGTTCCCCCATACTGTACCCCCTGTACTGTAACCCCCCTACTGTGTTACCCGATACTGTGCCCCTCTGCACTCTAAGCCCCCTACTATGTTCCTCCATACTGTATCCCCCTGTACTGTAACCCCCCCCCATACTGTGCCCCTGTACTGTAACCCCCCTACTGTGTTACCCGATACTGTGCCCCCTGTACTCTAACCCCCTACAGTGTTTTCCCCATACTGTACCCCCTGTACTGTAACCCCCTACTGTGTTCCCCATACTGTACCCCCTGTACTGTAACCTCCCTACTGTGTTCCCCCATACTGTACCCCCTGTACTGTAACCTCCCTACTGTGTTCCCCCATACTGTACCCCCTGTACTGTAACCTCCCTACTGTGTTCCCCCATACTGTACCCCATGTACTCTAACCCCCTACTGTGTTCCCCCATACAGTGCCCCCTACCCTGTAACCCCCTTGCTGTGCCCCCTACCTGTAACCCCCTTACTGTGTTTCCCCATACTGTGCCCCCTGTACTGTAACCCCCTACTGTGTTCCCCCATACTGTACCCCCTGTACTGTAACCCCCCTACTGTGTTCCCCCATACTGTACCCCCTGTACTGTAACCCCCTACTGTGTTCCCCCATACTGTACCCCCTGTACTGTAACCCCCCTACTTTGTTCCCCCATACTGTGCCCCCCTGTACTGTAACCCCCCCTACTGTGTTCCCCAATACTGCACCCCTTGTACTGTAACCCCCCTACTGTACCCCCTGCATTCTAACCCCCCTACTGTGTTACCCGATACTGTGCCCCCCTGTACTGTAACCCCCCTACTGTGTTCCCCCATACAGTGCCCCCCCTACTGTGTTCCCCAATACTGCACCCCTTGTACTGTAACCCCCTACTGTACCCCCTGCACTCTACCCCCCCTGCTGTGTGCCCCCCTGTACTGTAACCCCCCCCTACTGTGTCACCCCATACTGTGCCCCCTGTACTGTACCCCCCCCCCCCCACTATACCGCTCCATAACCCCCTTTGTACCATAACATCTCCGTACTGTAACCACCCATATAACACCCCTGTAATGTGCCCCCCCCCCCCCTTGCTGACCCCTCCGCACTGTGTCCCCCTGTACCCTATCCCCCGCACTGTATCCCCGTACCGCACCTCGTACCATCTCACACCCCTCCTCCCCCGCACCGGACTGTCCCTGTGGGGAGGGGAGATCGGTGTGATCAGTGCGGGGATCCTCCCCGGACACATCGGTGCGGATGTCAGTGCGATCATCACCGATCACTGATCCCCGCACACCAATCACCGATCCCCAATCCCCGCACACCGATCCCCGCACACCGATCTCCAATCCCCGCACACCGATCACCCACCCCGGGCCGCACACCGGACAGTGCCGTGTGATTGGTGTCCGGGGTGGAGTACGGACAGTTCTCACTTCCCACTGATACACGAGGCTCCGAGACCGAGAGAGGACAATGGTGTCATTGTATACACCGACCTACACTGTCCGAGACTGGGGGGGGGGACACTGCACCCTGGTATGGAGAAAGGGAAGGGGGGGTACACACTGCATCCTGGTGGGGGGGGGTACACACCGCATCCTGGTGGGGGGGGGGGGGGTACACACTGCATCCTGGTGGGGGGGTACACACTACATCCTGGTGGGGGGGAAGTTCAAAAAACATCCTGGTGGGGGGGGGGGGGGTACACACTACTACATCTTGGTGGGGGGGTACACACTGCATCCTGGTGGGGGGGGGGGGGGGTACACACTACATCCTGGTGGGGGGGTGGTACACACTACATCCTGGTGGTGGGGGGGGTACACACTACATCCTGGTGGTGGGGGGGTACACACTACATCCTGGTGGGGGGGGGGGTACACACTGCATCCTGGTGGGGGGGGGGGGTACACACTACATCCTGGTGGGGGGGGGTACACACTGCATCCTGGTGGGGGGGGGGTACACACTACATCCTGGTGGTGGGGGGGTACACACTGCATCCTGGTGGGGGGGGGGTACACACTGCATCCTGGTGGGGGGGGTACACACTACATCCTGGTGGTGGGGGGGTACACACTGCATCCTGGTGGGGGGGGGTACACACTACATCCTGGTGGTGGGGGGGTACACACTACATCCTGGTGGGGGGGGGGGTACACACTGCATCCTGGTGGGGGGGGGGTACACACTACATCCTGGTGGGGGGGGTACACACTAAATCCTGGTGGGGGGGGTACACACTACATCCTGGAGGGGGGGGGCAAATCGCATTCTGGTAGGGGGACACACACTGTATCCTGGTGGGGGGGTTCACACTGTATCCTGGTGTGGGGGGGTACACACTGTATCCTGGTGAGGGGGTTCACACTGTATCCTGGGTTGGGGGGGTACATATTGTATCCTGGTGGGGGAGGGGTACACAGTGCATTCTGGTAGGGGGGTACACACTGTATCCTGGTGGGGGGGTTCACACTGTATCCTGGTGGGGGGGCATACACTGCATCCTGATTGGGGGGTACACACTGCATCCTGGGAGGGTAGTGGGGTGTACTCAAAGCCTAATGGAGGAGGGGTACACAAGGGGTAGGAAGGGTGTGAAGACCCTCATGGGGCTCATTATTCACTCATACATTATTCCATGGATCCGGTCACCCCCAGGTTTTGTTCAGTGTTGTCCTGACTGTGCTGTCTGTAGGGTGCTATGATTGTCCTCCTCCACCGCACACCCGCTGCTCCCATCCCTCCCGGGGTCCCCTCTGCTCCCATCCCTCCCGGGGTCCCCTCTGCTCCCATCCCTCCTGGGGTCCACTCTGCTCCCATCCCTCCCGGGGTCCCCTCTGCTTCCATCCCTCCCGGGGTCCCCTCTGCTCCCATCCCTCCCGGGGTCCCCTCTGCTCCCATCCCTCCCGGTGTCCCCCTGCTCCCATCCCTCCCGGTGTCCCCTCTGCTCCCATCCCTCCCGGGGTCCCCTCTGCTCCCATCCCTCCCGGGGTCCCCTCTGCTCCCATCCCTCCCGGGGCCCCCTCTGCTCCCATCCCTCCCGGGGCCCCCTCTGCTCCCATCCCTCCCGGGGTCCCCTCTGCTTCCATCCCTCCCGGGGTCCCCTCTGCTCCCATCCCTCCCGGGGTCCCCTCTGCTCCCATCCCTCCCGGGGTCCTCTCTGCTCCCATCCCTCCCGGTGTCCCCCTGCTCCCATCCCTCCCGGTGTCCCCTCTGCTCCCATCCCTCCCGGGGTCCCCTCTGCTCCCATCCCTCCCGGGGCCCCCTCTGCTCCCATCCCTCCCGGGGCCCCCTCTGCTCCCATCCCTCCCGGGGTCCCCTCTGCTCCCATCCCTCCCGGGGTCCCCTCTGCTCCCATCCCTCCCGGGGTCCCCGCTGCTCCCATCCCTCCCGGGGTCCCCTCTGCTCCCATCCCTCCCGGGGTCCCCTCTGCTCCCATCCCTCCCGGGGCCCCGCTGCTCCCATCCCTCCCGGGGTCCCCTCTGCTCCCATCCCTCCCGGGGTCCCCTCTGCTCCCATCCCTCCCGGGGTCCCCGCTGCTCCCATCCCTCCCGGGGTCCCCTCTGCTCCCATCCCTCCCGGGGTCCCCGCTGCTCCCATCCCTCCCGGGGTCCCCGCTGCTCCCATCCCTCCCGGGGTCCCCTCTGCTCCCATCCCTCCAGGGGTCCCCTCTGCTCCCATCCCTCCCGGGGTCCCCTCTGCTCCCATCCCTCCCGGGGTCCCCTCTGCTCCCATCCCTCCCAGGGTCCCTCCTCCGCTCTCAGGGATCTCTGGACACGGTTTGCTGTTTCCACACCAGTAGTCTTTTACTGGTCCCCTCCCAGTACAAGTCTCAGAGCAGCCATGGTGGAGTATGGAGGTCAACCAACACACCAGGGGGACATACAAACTCCATGCATCCAAACACTGCGCCATGACACTGACCTCTCCGCGTCACACCTCACCGCCATACACTGAGCAAACACACAAAAACCGAGGAATAACAACGTGACACAACCCCCCCCCTCCGACTACACCGCACAGATCCAGGGAACACGGATTCTACACAACCCACCAACACACACACAACGCTGACACAACGCACACACAACGCTGACACAACGCACACATAAACACTCGCGTGTATATCCAATCTTAGTCTGTAGGGGTTCAATATTGAGTTGGCCCACCCTTTGCAGCTATAACAGCTTCAACTCTTCTGGGAAGGCTGTCCACAAGGTTTAGGAGTGTGTCTATGGGAATGTTTGATGAAGCGCATTTGTGAGGTCGTTAGTGGTAGCTAGTGGGGGGGGAATGCCCCTTACATTGGGGGTCAGTGAGACAAATACTTCCTTAGATTAGTAGTCATTAGAATTTAGAATCCTTACATTGACAATCAGTGGGAAGAATGCCCCTTACATTGGGGTTCAATGAGACAAATGCTTCCTTTTATTGGTGGTCAGTTGGAAGAATGTCCCTTACATTGGAGGTCAGTGGGAAGAATGTCCCTTACATTGATGGTCAGTGGGAAGAATGCCCCTTACATTGGAGGTCAGTGGGAAGAATGTCCCTTACATTGGAGGTCAGTGGGAAGAATGCTCCTTACTTTGGAGGTCATTGGGAAGAATGCCCCCTTAGATTGGTGGTCATTGGGAATAAAGACCCTTACATTGATAGTCAGTGGGAAGAATGTCCCTTACATTGGAGGTCAGTGGGGAGAATGCTCCTTAGATTGGTGATCACTGGGAAGAATGCCCCCTTAGATTGGTGGCCATTGGTAATAAAGACCCTTACATTAATAGTCAGTGGGATGGGAAGAATGTCCCTTACATTGGTGGCCAGTGGGGAAAATGCTCCTTACACTGATGGCCAGTGCAAAGAATGTCCCTTACATTGGTGAACATTTGGAAGAATGCCCCCTTAGATTGATGATCATTGGGAATAAAGACCCTTACATTGATAGTCAGTGGGAAGAATGCCCCTTAGATTGGTGGCCTGTGGGAAGAATGCTCCTTACACTGATGGCCAGTGGAAAGAATGTCCCTTAGATTGGTGAACATTGGGAATAAAGACCCTTACATGTGGCCAGTGGGGAGACCGCTCCTTATATTGGTGGCCAGTTGGGGGAAAGCTACTTACATTGGTGATTACTGGGAAGAATGCCCCCTTAGATTGGTGGTTAGTGGGAAAAATGCTCCTTACACTGATGGCCAGTGGGAAGAATGTCCCTTACATTGGTGAACGTTGGGTAAGAATGCCCCCCTTAGATTGGTGGTCATTGGGAATAAAGACCCTTACATTAATATACAGTGGGATGGGAAGAATGTCCCTTACATTGGTGGCCAGTGGGCAAAATGCTCCTTACATTGGTGATCATTGGGAAGAATGCTCCTTACACTGATGGCCAGTGGGAAGAATGTCCCTTACATTGGTGAACATTTGGAAGAATGCCCCCTTAGATTGATGATCATTGGGAATAAAGACCCTTACATTGATAGTCAGTGGGAAGAATGTCCCTTACATTGGAGGTCAGTGGGAAGAATGTCCCTTACATTGGTGGTCAGTGGGAAGAATGTTCCTTACATTGGAGGTCAGTGGGAAGAATGTCCCTTACATTGGAGGTCAGTGGGGAGAATGCTCCTTGCATTGGTGAACATTGGGAAGAATGCCCCCTTAGATTGGTGGTCATTGGGAATAAAGACCCTTAAATTGATAGTAAGTGGGAAGAATGCTCCTTACATTGGAGGTCACTGGGAAGAATGTCCCTTACATTGGAGGTCAGTGGGAAGGATGTCCCTTACATTGGAGGTCAGTGGGAAGAATGTCCCTTACATTGGAGGTCAGTGGGAAGAATGTCCCTTACATTGGAGGTCAGTGGGGAAAATGCTCCTTGCATTGGTGAACATTGGGAAGAATGCCCCCTTAGATTGGTGGTCATTGGGAATAAAGACCCTTAAATTGATAGTAAGTGGGAAGAATGTCCCTTAGATTGGTGGCCAGTGCGAAGAATGCTCCCTACACTGATAGCCAGTGGAAAGAATGCCCCCTTAGATTGGTGCTCATTAAGAATAAAGACCCTTACATTGATAGTCAGTGGAAAGAATGTCCCTTACATTGATAGTCAGTGGGAAGAATGTCCCTTACATTGGAGGTCAGTAGGGAGAATGCTCCTTACATTGGAGGTCAGTGGGAAGAATGTCCCTTACATTGGAGGTCAGTAGGGAGAATGCTCCTTACATTGGAGGTCAGTGGGAAGAATGCTCCTTACATTGGAGGTCAGTGGGAAGAATGTCCCTTACATTGGAGGTCAGTGGGAAGAATGTCCCTTACATTGGAGGTCAGTGGGAAGAATGTCCCTTACATTGGAGGTCAGTGGGAAGAATGTCCCTTACATTGGAGGTCAGTGGGAGGAATGCTCCTTACATTGGTGAACATTGGGAAGAATGCTCCTTACACTGATGGCCAGTGGAAAGAATGCCCCCTTAGATTGGTGGTCAGTGGGAAGAATGCCCCTTAGATTGGTGCTCATTAAGAATAAAGACCCTTACATTGATAGTCAGTGGGAAGAATGCTCCTTACATTGGGTGGCGGTGGAATACCAGTAGTGTACAGAATATCCCTTACATTCGAGGTCAATGATTCCTACATTAGTGGTCAGAATGCCCTCCTTACAGAAAGCTAAGAGGATCACTGGTATCCTGCAGCCGCCTCCGCCAATTGGCACTGACCCCTCATCTATGCACCAGGCACCACCAACTGGGAGGTCAATCAGCTCAAGGAACCCCTAGCAACCTCTGGAGGAACCCTGGTTGAAGATGGCTGGTTTAGAGAACCTTCCTATCTCAATGTACCTTAGACCCTCCTGGCCCCTCAAGAAACCCCTTAGCGCTCTCCCATCATCGAATTTCCCCCCCCCGTCCCTTCATTAAACTCATGTTTTTTTAATCGCACCGATCCCAGCATCTCGCAGCTCTCCCCGAGCGAAGGCTCAGCTGCCTCCACTTTTATTATCGCTCACTAATTGGTCACAGGAAGGAGATCCTGGACTCCATTACAGCAGCTGCGTGACACAGATCCTCTGGCTGCCTGCTGCACCGATCCCTGTGTTTGCACTACAAATATTACATAAACCCCCCACCCCCCCTTCGCTGGAAGGGTGGTGGTGGTATCAGGAATCCTGCATACGAGGATCGCTAGAAATAGAGTACAAAGCGCAGATCCCTCCGAGGCATTGCGACCTCCAGCCAAAAAGCGGACTTAGACACGTTCCTTTCACTGCATGGCGCCTCTGATCTACACAAACATCCCTTCCCCGGGAGAGATGTCAGTTGCACACAGTTGAGTTGAGTTTTTTTTTTTTTTCCTGCGCGCAGATCGAGCCCCGTCTGCAAAACAACCCCCCCCCCCCCCCCACTGTACGAGGAAGAGCGTTCATCGCATACCGTACAACCAAAGCCCCATTATTATGTCCTGGCGCTGCTAGGCGTGTTCACTGCAGGTATATTCCCCCGGCTGCACACTGTAATTCATTACACCCGCCAATCATAGGGAAGACGGCGCGTTATACTACCTACTAAGAGCCAGGTACAGGTGTGCTCTGTACATCTACAGGTAATCTACCGACACATCCCTTGCTTTGAGACATTATAAAGGCTAAATTCCAGCCTTCCCTTCAGTCTTGCATGCAGGCCAGGGCAGAGGCGTAACTAGAACCTTCAGGGCCCCGGTGCAAGAAACCATGAAGGGCCCCCCGGACCCCTTCCCTTCATGCCTGGGGCTCTTCCCACTGATCCTGGGGCCCTTTTACTATCGTCGTCCCGCAACGGGACTCTTTCACAAGTTCTGCAGTGGGCCCCCCTTCCTGCCATCTTGGGGCCTCCCCATGGTGGTGGAATGCCAGGGCCCGGCCGCAAGTGTGACCTTTGCGATCCTGGAAGTTCCCCCACTGGTGTCAGTAGTTTTTATTTTTTTGATATTTTAATAGTATTATTTTTTATCATTTTATTTTATTTTTTCACAGTGTGACTGACTATGACTCTGTCCATTCAGAAAAGGAAGGAGCTGGTAAATTACATATTTATTGACCCCTTCCTGGTTCTCTATTGTGACACATCCCCTGCAGCAGCCGGCAGGAGAGGGGAGGGAGCACAGTGGGTTGGGTGGACCAGGTGAGCACACAGGGGCCCAGAGACAGCAGAACACAAGTGAACTGGATAGGAGGAGTGGCGGGGGCAGCATACAGAGGAACCAATCTCCTCCATTTTCCTCCTGCAGCTACAGGAGGAAAAAGGAGGACAGTGATTTCTCTACATGCTACCCCCGCCGCCCCTCTTATCCAGGTGTACAGGGGAGCCGCACAGGCCCCCTGGAGAATGGGGCCCGGTTGCAATTGCAACCCCTGTAGTTACTCCCCTGCTACAGATTCTTTGCTTTGGGACACTATGAAGGCTAAACTCCAGCCGTTCCCTTCAGTCTTGCACGCAGGCCAAGGCCAGGACAAGGGGGGGCACGAGGGATAGCTTCCCTGGGCACAAGGGGCAGCTGCTTCGGGCACGAGGGGCTGCTGCCCCGGGCACAGCGGAGCAAGTAGGCAGAGAATGGACACAGAACAGTGAACCCGTTCTACGCCATGCGTTACCGGAGGGGGTGCATTTCAGCCCTGGGCTTTAGATGAACTCATCCCTGTACTAGTACCGTCTCCTCTCCTGGACTAAAATGGCCTACTCACTGCACACTGTGAGCTTCTCACAATGTGCACTAGAATCTCAGGCAAGCCAGACAGAGCCCCGCCTCATTTCCTGGCTGGAGGACGTCCAGCATTATCCAAGGCTGGCCATACATGTTCAATGTTCTTGCACAACTTTCCTTTAGATTAAGGCTACGTTCACATGTGGGCGCAGCGGATCGCGGGCAGAATCACCGCGATTCTGCCCGCGATCCGGAAATCATTGCAAATCGCGGGACGCCTGTGCGATGCCCGTGATTTGCAATGGCACGCCAAACGCTGTGCAATGTTGCCGCGAATTCTGCCTGCCGAATCGCGGTAACATCGCACAAACAAATCGTGGGACCCAAAAAAGGTACAAGAGCTTCTTTTGTGCGTCATGCGTCCCGCGATTCTGTTTGCGCGATGTTACCGCGATTCGGCAGGCGGAAATCGCGGCAACATCGCACAACGTTTGGGGTGCCATTGCAAATCACAGGCATTGCACAGGCGTCCCGCGATTTGCAATGATTTCCGGATCGAAGGGCAGAATCACGGTAATTCTGCCCGTGATCCGCTGTGCCCACATGTGAACGTAGCCTTAAGCTGGATGCACACTATATAATTTTCTTTAGATTTTTATTCCTTTAGATCATGGGTGTCCAACCTGTGGTCCTCCAGCTGTTGCGGAACTACAAGTCCCATGAGGCATTGCAAGGCTGACAGTTGCAAGCATGACTCCCAAAGGCAGAGGCATGATGGGATTTGTAGTTCTGCAACAGCTGAAGGGCCGCAGGTTGGACACCCATGCTTTAGATTGACCAAAACCAGGGGCGTAACTACAGGGGTTGCAATTGCAACCGGACCCCATGCTCCAGGGGGCCTGTGTGGCTCCCCTGTACACCTGGATAGGAGGGGCGGCTGGGGCAGCATGTAGAGAAATCACTGTCCTCCTTTTTCCTCCTGTAGCTGCAGGAGGAAAATGGAGGAGATTGGTTCCTCTGTATGCTGCCCCCGCCACTCCTCCTATCCAGTTCACTTGTGTTCTGCTGTCTTTGGGCCCCTGTGTGCTCCCTGCCCCCCCCCCCCACTGTGCTCCCCTGGTCCCCCCCCCACTATGCTCCCTGCCCCCCCCCCCCCACTGTGCTCCCCTTGTCCCCCCCCCCCCCCACACACCATGCTCCTTCCCCTTGTGGATGTGTCACAATAGAGAACCAGGAAGGGATCTGTAAATATGTAATTTACCAGCTCCTTCCTTTTCTGAATGGACAGAGTCATAGTCAGTGATATTGGGAAAAAATGATAAAAAAAATAATACAAATAAAAACTACTGACACCAGTGGGTGAACTTCCAGGATCGCGAAGGTCACACTTGCAACCGGGCCCTGGCATTCCACCACCACGGGGAGGCCCCAAGATGGCAGGAAGGGGGCCCACTGCAGAACTTGTGAAAGGAACCCATTGCGTTACCATAATAAAGGGCCCCGCAAGGAGAGTAAAGGGCCCCAGGATCAGTGGGAAGAGCCCCAGGCTTGAAGGGAAGGGGTCCGGGTGGCCCCTAATGGTTTCTTGCATCGGGGCCCTGAAGGTTCTAGTTACGCCTGATGTATGCAATCAGGCAGGCCCTTGCACTACATAGTTGAAAGGAAATCTAACAACAAAAGTTGTATGGTGTGTATCCGGCTTTACCTTAAACTTTGGAGCGCAGGGGCCTACCTAACGCTGGATACACACTATACAACTTTTGTGGTTAGATTTCCTTCAGATTTACCTTCAGCTATGTAATGCAAGGGCCGGCCAGATTGCATACAAATTTAAAATGTTTAGGTCTGACCTCATATTATATGGTTTTTGGTAAATCTAAATGAAAAAAATCTATAGAGAATTATACAGTGTGTATCCAGCTTTAGGCCTCTTGCACACAATACTCCAGTTTGAGCATCTACTTTTTCATCAGTTTTTTTTTTTTTTTTTAATGTTCGCGCATATGCGTGCGAATTTGCAAGCAAATGCGCAGAAACGTATTCTCACGTTTTTTGTTCTGCACATTTTGTAAGATCGGACCTCTAAGGCTCCATGTACACGGGACGCTGGAAATGGCCGTTTAGGAGCAGTTGGGCGTTTTTTTCAGAAGCCCCTGAATCCATCTACATTTTATCTTATCTGTCCATGTACACAGGGTCGTTTACAGTCATTTGCAGGCAGTTGCGTTCAGGGACTGTTTTTAGAACGCAATTATTTGCGTTCGAACGTGTGTTTCCCGGCGTTTCAAACTCACAAACGCATCCGAACGCGTCTGAACGCGATGACCCGCGTTTAGCGTTCGCGTTTTTCCATTTTAAAGGGGAATAATTTTTTTTACCTCTAGGAACGCTTCTAAACGCAAACGCCCACAAACGCTGCTAAACGCCCGCTAAACGCGGGTACAAACGCGACCGAACGAACGTTTCAAACGTCCTAAAAATTCCAGCATTCAAAGGGACTTTTAACAACGTCCCGTGTACATGGAGCCTTACTGACATTTTTGACACTTTTAGGGGGACCAGTAACATTACTACAGTAATCAGTGCTATAAATATGTTCTGTTACTGTAATAATGACACTGGCAGGGAAGGGGTTAACATTATAAGTGATCAAGGGGTTAAATGTGAGCCTAGGGGAGTGATTCTAACTGTAAGGGGGCGTGGCTTGTGAAATGACCATAGAGACCTGTGATCCTATATAGAGGGATCACAGGGGCTCTGTGATCATTCCAGGGAGAAGAACGGTCGGCTGTGTTTACAACAGCTGACCGTCCTTCTCTCTCAGCGGGGAGCGATCGCGGGTGTCAGGTGGCAATTGGAGCCGCCTGCCCCATGCATCGGAGTCCCCGTTGCCGGCGGCGCGCGCTCGCTCGCCCCCTAGCTGCAGGCGTGCGCTCGCTCGCCCCCTAGCTGCAGGCACGCGACTGATGTACCCCTACGTCATTTTGCGCAGGAGGGCCAGCCTGCCGCAGTATATATGCGGTGGGCGGTCCGGTTAAACCTCCAAAAAAAAAAAAAAAACCTGACCATAGCTGACCGTCCTTCTCTCTCAGCGGGGAGCGATCGCGGGTGTCAGGCGGCAATCGGAGCCGTCTGCCCCGTGCATCGACTTACCCGCTGACGAGCAGGGTGCGCACTCACCCCCTAGCCTCCTGCTCGCAACTGCCGTACCGTTATGGCGTTTGCGCAGGAGCAGCTGCCTGCTGCAGTACATCTGCGGCGGGCGGTCATAAAGAGGTTAAGCTGGATACACACTATACAATTTTCTTTCAATTTTTTTCTTTTAGATTTACCAAAAACCATAAAATGTGAGGTCAAACCTAAACAACTTTCAATTGTATCCAATCAGGCAGCCCCTTGCACTACAAAGTTTAAGGTAAATCCAACAACAAAAGTTGTATAGTGTGTGTCCAGCTCTTTTGTTTTCCCCAGCCTGACTGTCCCTGGCCCCGCCCCTTTCATTCATTGGCTTTCAGTTCTTTCAATCATGGAGGCGGAGCATCACATGGTGGGTGTTACATAGAGCTGTTGCAGCCTGATTAGGAAATGCTCACTCCTGCAAGATCAACGCCCAACCATCAAGGCATGTTAATATTTGCATAACCCCTCCCAAAAGCCAACCCACTGCTTGCATCAGGGCTGAGGACTCTTGAGAGGGAGTAGGCTGTGATGTTTTCAGGAAGCTATGTGCTGGCCCCTCCCACCAGCCATATTCTGCATGCATTGCATAGAGAAGCATAGAGACTGTTACTAAACACACAACAATAAAGTCTGTATATGCAGTAAAGCAGGGGTGTCAAACTCAATTGCATTGTGGGCCGCATCAGCATTATGGTTCCCCTCAAAGGGCCGGTTGTAACTGTAAGACCAAATGTCCAGAGCACCCCCCCCCCCCCCACAACAGAGCCACCCCACTATTAGAAGTTAAGAGTCCCCCACCCTCCCTTATATCACAGTGCATCCCCGTTACATTGTGCTGCTTCCAGGAAGAAGCTGGGAATCATAAAGTGTAGGGTCTGGAGGAGGGCAGGAGTCAGCTGCCGGAGTCTACTGAATGCTGAGACCAGGGTAGGCTGAGAGAGGCACAAGATCTGTAGGAGGAGTTCTGTCCTTCTCTTGGCTGCTGACTCCTGAGATAGGGGCAAGGGCAGATACGAGTCTCTCAGCGCCGGTTCACATTACCGCGACGCTACTTGCAGGGGCGACCTCATAACATTGAAGTCTATGGCGGTCGCCTCCTGGTCGCCCCAAAGAAGCTCCGGACCCTTTTTCTAGGTCGGAGCGACTTGTGTCGCTCCTATTAGAACGGGTCCGCAGCTTCCCTATGGGAGGCGACCTGTGAGGCGACCTGGTCGCCTCACAGGTCGCCCCAGTGTGAACCGGCACTTAGAAGCTCCATAGAGAAGTGCAGGATCTTGCAGAGGAGTTTTGTCCTCCTCTCTGCTGCTGAGACAAGGGGGTGGGCGGAGAAGAGGGGGGGGGGTGCCTCAGTTCAGGAGAGGTGCGAGGGCCACATAAAATGGCCTGGCGAGCCAGATTCGGCCCCCGGGGTTTTGTGTTTGACACCTGTGCAGTAAAGCATGCTTGTTATACTCACTGTGGAACCTAAGGGGTTAATCCTCTGCATTGTGTAAAAAAAGGTTGTTTAGCCTTTTTACAGCCTTCTCAGATCCTCTCCTTCTTCCACTGTCCCCAATATATTTCCAGATAGTACAGAGCTAGGGGACAAGCTTCACATGCTCAGTTTGGTGTGTATTGCTAGAGAGTTTTTTTTTTTTTTGCCTTGGCACAATGCATGTGATCAGCACAGGGCCAATCAGCACTGTCCAGACGGAGGGTCCTGCAGCCTCATAGGACAATCAGTGTAGAATGAGAACTCCTCCTGCAAGCTTTAACAGGCACTGATAGAAGTCACAAGATTGCTATATACTGCTGATGAGAAAAGGTATTTCGCAATTTATATTTACTAAAACTATTTCCATGTTCTGTGTACTGTGGGAGAGCAGATATAGTGAATGCAGAGTCCTGGGGAGAGCAGATATAATGAATGCAGAGTCCTGGGGAGAGCAGATATAGTGAATGCAGGCTCCTGGGGAGACCAGATATAGTGACTGCAGGGTCCTGGGGAGAGCAGATATTGTGAATGCAGGCTACTGGGGAGAGCAGATATAGTGAATGCAGAGTCCTGGGGAGAGCAGATATAGTGAATGCAGGCTCCTGGGGAGAGCAGATATAGTGAATGCAGGCTCCTGGGGAGAGCAGATATAGTGACTGCAGGCTCCTGGGGAGACCAGATATAGTGAATGCAGGCTCCTGGGGAGACCAGATGTAGTGAATGCAATGTCCCGGGGAGACCAGATATAGTGAATGTAGGCTCCTGGGGAGACCTGATATAGTGAATGCAGAGTCCTGGGGAGACCAGATATAGTGAATCCAGAGTTCTGGGGAGATCAGATATAATGAATGCAGGCTCCTGGGGAGATCAGATATAGTGACTGCAGGCTCCTGGGGAGAGCAGATATAGTGAATGCAGAGTCCTGGGGAGACCAGATATAGTGAATGCAGGCTCCTGGGGAGACCAGATATAGTGAATCCAGTGTCCTGGGGAGACCAGATATAGTGAATGCAGAGTCCTGGGGAGAACAGATATAGTGAATCCAGAGTTCTGGGGAGATCAGATATAGTGAATGCAAGCTCCTGGGGAGATCAGATATAGTGAATGCAGGCTTCTGGGGAGAGCAGATATAATTAATGCAGAGTCCTGGGGAGAGCAGATATAGTGAATGCAGGATCCTGGGGAGACCAGATATAGTGAATGTAGGCTCCTGGGGAGACCAGATATAGTGAATGCAGAATCCTGGGGAGACCAGATATAGTGAATGCAGAATCCTGGGGAGACCAGATATAGTGAATGCAGAGTCCTGGGGAGAGCAGATATAGTGAATGCAGGCTCCTGGGGAGACCAGATATAGTGAATGCAGAATCCTGGGGAGACCAGATATAGTGAATGCAGAGTCCTGGGGAGAGCAGATATAGTGAATGCAGGCTCCTGGGGAGACCAGATATAGTGAATGCAGGCTCCTGGGGAGATCAGATATAGTGAATGCAGGATCCTGGGGAGACCAGATATAGTGAATGTAGGCTCCTGGGGAGACCAGATATAGTGAATGCAGAATCCTGGGGAGACCAGATATAGTGAATGCAGAATCCTGGGGAGACCAGATATAGTGAATGCAGAGTCCTGGGGAGAGCAGATATAGTGAATGCAGGCTCCTGGGGAGACCAGATATAGTGAATGCAGAATCCTGGGGAGACCAGATATAGTGAATGCAGAGTCCTGGGGAGAGCAGATATAGTGAATGCAGGCTCCTGGGGAGACCAGATATAGTGAATGTAGAGTCCTGGGGAGAGCAGATATAGTGAATGCAGGCTCCTGGGGAGACCAGATATAGTGAATGCAGGCTCCTGGGGAGAGCAGATATAGTGAATGCAGAATCCTGGGGAGACCAGATATAGTGAATGCAGAATCCTGGGGAGACCAGATATAGTGAATGCAGGCTCCTGGGTTTAGTAACACTTCATCATCACGGGGGAATAAAATAAGGTAAGAAATGAAAAGGGAAGATTTTATTCAATAATTTCATTAGTGAGTTGATGAGGATGGGAGGAAAGGAAGAGTCAGGGAAGGCATATTATAAAGAGATTAAACTTCAGCTTTACCATGCAGACCAATTAAAGTCTTACTGCCACTTCAGAATTTTGTGCCCCCGGGTGCAGCTTTTAAAAATACATTATATATATACACTCACCGGCCACTTTATTAGGTACACCTGATCAATTGCTTGGTAACACAAATTGCCAATCACATGGCAGGAAATCAATGCATTGAGGCATCTAGACGTGGTGAAGACAATTTGCTGAGGTTCAAACCGAGCATCAGACTGGGGAAGAAAGGAGATTTAAAGCAGAGTTCCACCCAAAAGTGGAACTTTCACTCATTTGCTTCCCCCCCCCCCCTCCGGTGCCACATTTAGCACCTTTCAGGGGGGGGAGGGGGAACAGGTACCCATTTTTGACAGGTACTCTTCCCCTCTTCTGGGGCGCTGTCCCTCGGAAGTTTGGCCCCCTCCTCCTTCCCCTGCCACCGATCCAATCCAAGTGTGCAGCGCTCTTCGCGCATGCACAGTAGGGACCCGCCCGTGAAGCTGCTAGGCTTCGCTGTCCGGTTCTCTTACCGGCAATGGCAGCAGCTGACAGCCAATGGAAACATCGGCTGCGTTGCCGACATCGCTGGACTCCAGGACAGAGGAGAATGGGCAGACTGGTTCCAGATGATAGAAAGGTAATGGTAACTTAAATAACCACTCGTTATATCCAAGGTATGCAGAATACCATCTCTGAAGCACAACACATCGAACCTTGAAGCAGATGGGCTACAGCAGCAGAAGACCACACCAGGTGCCGTTACTGTCAGCTAAGAACAGGAAACCGAGGCTATAACTCACACAGGCTCACCAAAATTTGTCAATAGAAGATTGGAAAAACCTTGCCTGGTCTGATGAGTCTCGATTTCAGCTGCGACAGTCAGATGGTAGGGTCAGAATTTGGTGTAAACACATGAAAGCATGGATCCATCCTGCCTTGAAGAGATGAGTTTGGGCATGCACACACTGCCCCCTTTAATGCTACCCCCCCTTTAACCCTACAACCCCTTCCTATACACACTGCCCCCTCTTTAACCCTACACCCCCCTTCCTGTACACACTGCCCCCCTCTCTAGAGGTGACATCGACCTAGGATGAGGAGGTGACCGGAGAAGAATGTGGCACTGGCCATGGCTGGGCCCTAGGGGGCAGTGCACCCCTGGCGGCTGCCGAGTTTGCCTAGTGGTAGCACCGGCCCTGCCTTGTATCAATGTTTCAGGCTGGTGGTGGTGGTGTAATGGTGTGGGGGATATCTTCTTGGCACACTTCGGGTACCAATTGAGCATCAGTTAAACCCCACGGCCTACCTTAGTATTGTTGCTGACCATGTCCATCCCTTTATGGCTACAGTGTCCCCATCTTCTGATGGCTCCTTCCAGCAGGATAATGCACCATGTCACAAAGCTCCAATCATCTCACCACTGATTTCTTCACCATGACAATGAGGTCACTGTACTCCAATGGCCTCCACACTCACCACATCTCATCCAATAGAGCACCTTTGAGATGTGGTGGAACCGGAGATGTCCAGCCGACAAATCTGCAGCAACCGCGTGATGCTATCATGTCACTATGGACCAAAATCTCTGAGGAATGTTTCCAACACCTTGCTGAATCTATGCCACGAAGAATCATAGGCGTCGGCAGAACTTTTTTCAGGGGGGGGGGGGGCATCATTTTAAGGTCACCCATGCTCCGCCCCTTTTCGCCCCATAGATCCCCTTTAGAGTAGGCCAGGCCAGGGTCCCCATAGATTCCCTTAAGAGCAGGGTCCCCATAGATCCCCCTTTAGAGCAGGCCAGGCCAGGGTCCCCCATAGATCCCCTTTAGAGCAGGGTCCCCATAGATCCCTCTTTAGAGCAGGCCAGGGTCCCCATAGATTCCTCTTTAGTCCTACATTTTCACCAATATTCCCCGTGCTATCAGGTTTTCCTGCACCACCAGGTACTCCAGGCACTCCCTGCAAAGAATATATATATATTTGGCCAATATAAGCCCCTTCACAGCAGGCCAGGATCCCCATAGATCCCCTTTAGAGCAGGCCAGGGTCCCCATAGATCCCCCTTTAGAGCAGGTCAAACCAGGTCCCCCATAGATCCCCTTTAGAGCAGGGTCCCCATAGATCCCCCTTTAGAGCAGGCCAGGCCAGGGTCCCCCATAGATCCCCCTTTAGAGCAGGCCAGGGTCCCCATAGATCCCTCTTTAGTCCTACCTTTTCACCTATATTCCCCATGCTATCAGGTTTTCCTGCACCACCAGGTACTCCAGGCACTCCCTGCAAAGAATATATATATATTTGGCCAATATAAGCCCCTTCACAGCAGGCCAGGATCCCCATAGATCCCCTTTAGAGCAGGCCAGGGTCCCCATAGATCCCCCTTTAGAGCAGGTCAAACCAGGTCCCCCATAGATCCCCTTTAGAGCAGGGTCCCCATAGATCCCCCTTTAGAGCAGGCCAGGCCAGGGTCCCCCATAGATCCCCCTTTAGAGCAGGCCAGGGTCCACATAGATCCCTCTTTAGTCCTACCTTTTCACCCATATTCCCCATGCTATCAGGTTTTCCTGCATCACCAGGTACTCCAGGCACTCCCTGCAAAAAATATATATATAGTTGGCCAATATAACCCCCTTTAGAGCAGGCCAGGATCCCCATAGATCCCTTTAGAGCACACCAGGGTCCCTATAGACCCCCCTTTAGAGCAGGCCAGGGTCCCCCATACCGTAGATCCCCTTTAGAGCAGGGTCCCCATAGATCCCCGTTTAGAGCAGGCCAGGCCAGGGTCCCCCATAGATCCCCTTTAGAGCAGGGTCCCCATAGATCCCTCTTTAAAACAGGCCAGGGTCCCCATAGATTCCTCTTTAGTCCTACATTTTCACCAATATTCCCCGTGCTATCAGGTTTTCCTGCATCACCAGGTACTCCAGGCACTCCCTGCAAAGAATATATATATATTTGGCCAATATAAGCCCCTTCACAGCAGGCCAGGGTCCCCATAGATCCCCCTTTAAAGCAGGTCAAACCAGGTCCCCCATAGATCCCCTTTAGAGCAGGGTCCCCATAGATCCCCCTTTAGAGCAGGCCAGGCCAGGGTCCCCCATAGATCCCCCTTTAGAGCAGGCCAGGGTCCCCATAGATCCCTCTTTAGTCCTACCTTTTCACCTATATTCCCCATGCTATCAGGTTTTCCTGCACCACCAGGTACTCCAGGCACTCCCTGCAAAAAATATATATATAGTTGGCCAATATAACCCCCTTTAGAGCAGGCCAGGATCCCCATAGATCCCTTTAGAGCACACCAGGGTCCCCATAGACCCCCCTTTAGAGCAGGCCAGGGTCCCCCATACAGTAGATCCCCTTTAGAGCAGGGTCCCCATAGAGCCCCATTTAGAGCAGGCCAGGCCAGGGTCCCCCATAGATCCCCTTTAGAGCAGGGTCCCCATAGATCCCTCTTTAAAACAGGCCAGGGTCCCCATAGATTCCTCTTTAGTCCTACATTTTCACCAATATTCCCCGTGCTATCAGGTTTTCCTGCACCACCAGGTACTCCAGGCACTCCCTGCAAAGAATATATATATATTTGGCCAATATAAGCCCCTTCACAGCAGGCCAGGATCCCCATAGATCCCCTTTAGAGCAGGCCAGGGTCCCCATAGATCCCCCTTTAGAGCAGGTCAAACCAGGTCCCCCATAGATCCCCTTTAGAGCAGGGTCCCCATAGATCCCCCTTTAGAGCAGGCCAGGCCAGGGTCCCCCATAGATCCCCCTTTAGAGCAGGCAAGGGTCCCCATAGATCCCTCTTTAGTCCTACCTTTTCACCTATATTCCTGCACCACCAGGTACTCCAGGCACTCCCTGCAAAAAATATATATATAGTTGGCCAATATAACCCCCTTTTAGAGCAGGCCAGGATCCCCATAGATCCCTTTAGAGCACACCAGGGTCCCCATAGACCCCCCTTTAGAGCAGGCCAGGGTCCCCCATACAGTAGATCCCCTTTAGAGCAGGGTCCCCATAGATCCCCCTTTAGAGCAGGCCAGGCCAGGGTCCCCCATAGATCCCCCTTTAGAGCAGGGTCACCATAGATTCCCCTCTTAGAGCAGGCCAGGAAATTTACAGCGGGGGGGGGCACTTGCCCCCCCTTGCGGACGCCCATGCAAAGAATGAAGGCAAAAGGGGGTCCAACCCAGTCCTAGGGATGTGTACCTAATAAAGTGGTTTAGGAAGTGTATATCAGCCTAACCAGTTCCTGACCGCCCCACATATATATATATATATATATTTATAAATATATACTGCGGGGCGGCGGCTCCTACAGGCAAAATCACGTACCTGTAAAATGTTCAATAGACTTGGCCATAGACTTAATATTTCAGCCAATCATTTCCAGCCAGATTCCAGCATGGTAGAAGCCAGCTGACTGCTATTAGGGGAAAAGGTTGAAAGCCTTGACCAGTCTCTACAGTTCAATCTAAATAGATCAGCGCTGGGGGCGTCTGGGAACCCTCCCCATGGGACCCCCCCCCCATAGGTATAGGAGTAAAGAGCCAGGAATGCATGTTTATGCAGTCGTAGGCGGAAGGTTTTGCCAGGCCATGTCTACACGTCCTACTACCCTCCTATGTCTAGGTCAGGGGTCTTCAAACTATGGTCCCCCAGTTGTTCAAGAACTACAAGTCCCATCATGCTGTGAATGCAGGGTTTTACAATGCCTCATGGGATGTGTAGTTCTACAACAGCTGGAGGGACGTAGTTTGAAGATCCCTGGTCTAAGGCAAACATTCCTACCCGGAAATGGTGATATAAGCATGCACGATGGTGCCAGCCATATATGCATGTTCATGGATCCTGGTAGCGGTGTTCAAAATCCATTTCAGCCAACATTTTTTGGGGTTTTTTTTTTTTTTTTTCACAGATCGGAGTTTTAATTTATTCAGTGTCAGCTGTGAGCCAAGAACTTTTGTCATTCCTGCTGACTTCCTGCTTGGTCCCTCCTGCAGTAACCAATCATTACAAGGAATGCTGGGATTTCCAGAGACACTCCGAGTCTTTGCAACTTGGAAAGTTTTCTCCCTTGGAAAAGTTTTCTCTGTATAAATGCCCCAGCTTGTTATCTTCTGATGGTCAGCTGAGAAAGATTCTTCTTCCTTGGCACCTATGGTTGAAATATCTATTTTAAGTGGAAAGCCCATTTAAAGCTGAAGTTTAATCTGCTTATATTTTGCTCGTCTTGGTTTCCTCCAAACCCCCTCATCAACGTGATAATTAAATTATTAAAGAGGTTGTAAACCTCCCAAAAAAAAATAAAAAAATAAAAACCTGAAAGACAAAGGAATAATGAGCTAGTGTGCATCGCATACTAGCTTAACCACTTCAGCTCCGGAAGGTTTTACCCCCTTAATGACCAGGCCATACTTTGCAATTCCGCACTGCGTTACTTTAACGGACAATTGCGCGGTCGTGCGGCGCTGTACCCAAATAAAATGAACGTCCTTTTTTTCCCACAAACAGAGCTTTCTTTTGGTGGTATTTGATCACCTGTGCGATTTTTATTTTTGCGCTATAAACAAAAAAAAGAGCGACAATTCTGAAAAAAAAAACAATATTTTTCACTTTCTGCTATATAACATTCCTAAAAGAAAATGTAAAAATCTAAATTTTTTAACATTTTAGGCCAATTTGTTTTCTGCTACATATTTTTGGTAAAAAAAAAAAAAATCACAATAAGCGTATTTTGATTGGTTTGCGCAAAGGTTATCGCGTCTACAAACTACGGGAAAGAATTGTAATTTTTATTGTTTTTTTTTTTTTTACTAGTAATGGCGGCAATCTGCGATTTTTAGCGGGACTGCAACATTGCGGCAGACAGATCGGACCCCTAACTGACATTTTTGACACTTTTGGGGGGACCAGTGACATTACTACAATAATCAGTGCTAAAAATATGCACTGTTACTGTACTAATGGCACTGGCAGGGAAGGGGTTAACACCAGGGGCGATCAAAGGGTTAAATGTATGCCTAGGGGGTGCTTTCTAACTGTGAGGGGATGGGCTTATGGAATCAACACAGAGACCTGTGATCCTAAATAGGAGGATCACAGGAGCTCTGTGTTGATTGCTGAGAGAACAATGGTCTGCTGTGTTTACAGCGGCAGACCGCTGTTCTTTCTTCCCGGGGAGTGATCGTGGGTGCCCGGAGGCAATCGCAGGCACTGGCCTGCAGATCAGCTTCCCCTCATGCGAATCGCTACGCACACACGCCTCCAGCGGCGCATGCGCGCCCCCACGCTTGCTCCCAAGGAGCAACCTACGGCGATTTGCGCAGCCGATTTTTAGCAGGACTGCAACATTGCGGCAGACAGATCGGACCCCTAACTGACATTTTTGACACTTTTGGGGGGACCAGTGACATTACTACAGTAATCAGTGCTAAAAATATGCACTGTTACTGTAATAATGACACTGGCAGGGAAGGGGTTAACACTGTGGGTGATCAAGGGGTTAAATGTGAGCCTAGGGGAGTGATTCTAACTGTATGGGGGAGGGGCTTGTGAAATGATCATAGAGACATGTGATCCTATATAGAAGGATCACAGGCGCTCTGTGATCATTCCAGGGAGAAGAACGGTCGGCTGTGTTTACAACAACCGACCGTCCTTCTCTCTCAGTGGGGAACGATCGCGGGTGTCAGGTGGCAATCTGAGCCGCCTGCCCCATGCATCGGAGTCCCCGTTGCCGGCGGCGCGCGCTCGCTCGCCCCCTAGCTGCAGGCACGCGACTGATGTACCCCTACGTCATTTTGCGCAGGAGGGCCAGCCTGCCGCAGTATATATGCGGTGGGCGGTCCGGAACCGGTTAAAGAGGTTGTAAACCTCCAAAAAAAAAAAAAAAACCTGAAAAACAAAGGAATAATGAGCTAGTATGCATCGAACACTGGCTCAATATGAAATAATTACCTTAGAACGAAACCTTCGCAGTGGCGCCCGCACACCGATGTCACAGCCGACATGTTCACCTGTCTTCCTTCTGGGTTTGCATCCTCCGGCCATCTGATTGGCCGGAGACGCGATGAAGTCACTTCCACGCATGCGCACGGGAGCCGCCGCTCACGGCACAGGGCTCTGAAGGAACGGCATGGGCAGCCGTTTCCTTCGGAGCGCAGTGATGTCACTGGCTGCATGCAAAGTAAATATCTCCTAAACGGTGCAAGTTTAGGAGATATTTACAGTACCTATAGGCAGGGCTGGCCCAAGACATTGTGTTCAAATTTTGAAAAGAGAGAAGAGTAACGCCCCTTCAGGGGAAGAGCAGTAAGGCCCCTTCAGGTGAAGAGCAGTAACGCCGCTCCAGGTGAAGAGCAGTAACGCCGCTCCAGGTGAAGAGCAGTAACGCCGCTCCGGGTGAAGAGCAGTAACGCCGCTCCAGGTGAAGAGCAGTAAGGCCGCTCCAGGTGAAGACGCGATGAAGTCACTTCCACGCATGCGCACGGGAGCCGCCGCTCACGGCACAGGGCTCTGAAGGAACGGCATGGGCAGCCGTTTCCTTCGGAGCGCAGTGATGTCACTGGCTGCATGCAAAGTAAATATCTCCTAAACGGTGCAAGTTTAGGAAATATTTACAGTACCTATAGGCAGGGCTGGCCCAAGACATTGTGTTCAAATTTTGAAAAGAGAGAAGAGTAATGCCGCTCCAGGTGAAGAGCAGTAACGCCGCTCCAGGTGAAGAGCAGTAACGCCACTCCAGGTGAAGAGCAGAAACGCCGCTCCAGGTTAAGAGCAGTAATGCCGCTCCAGGTGAAGAGCAGTAACGCCACTCCAGGTGAAGAGCAGTAACGCCGCTCCAGGTGAAGAGCAGTAACGCCACTCCAGGTGAAGAGCAGAAACGCCGCTCCAGGTTAAGAGCAGTAATGCCGCTCCAGGTGAAGAGCAGTAACGCCGCTCCAGGTGAAGAGCAGTAAGGCCGCTCCAGGTGAAGAGCAGTAAAGCCGCTCCAGGTGAAGAGCAGTAAGGCCGCTCCAGGTGAAGAGCAGTAAGGCCGCTCCAGGTGAAGAGCAGTAAGGCCGCTCCAGGTGAAGAGCAGTAAGGCTGCTCCAGGTGAAGAGCAGTAACGCCGCTCTAGGTGAAGAGCAGTAAGGCCGCTCCAGGTGAAGAGCAGTAAGGCCGCTCCAGGTGAAGAGCAGTAACGCCGCTCCAGGTGAAGAGCAGTAACGCCGCTCCAGGTGAAGAGCAGTAACGCCGCTCCAGGTGAAGAGCAGTAACGCCGCTCCAGGTGAAGAGCACTAACGCCGCGCCAGGTGAAGAGCAGTAAGGCCGCTCCCGGTGAAGAGCAGTAAGGCCGCTCCAGGTGAAGAGCAGTAATGCCGCTCCAGGTGAAGAGCAGTAATGCCGCTCCAGGTGAAGAGCAGTAACGCCGCTCCAGGTGAAGAGCAGTAAGGCCGCTCCCGGTGAAGAGCAGTAACGCCACTCCAGGTGAAGAGCAGAAACGCCGCTCCAGGTTAAGAGCAGTAATGCCGCTCCAGGTGAAGAGCAGTAACGCCACTCCAGGTGAAGAGCAGTAACGACGCTCTGGGTGAAGAGCAGTAACGCCGCTCCGGGTGAAGAGCAGTAACGACGCTCCAGGTGAAGAGCAGTAACGCCGCTCCAGGTTAAGAGCAGTAACGCTGCTCCAGGTGAAGAGCAGTAAGGCCGCTCCAGGTGAAGAGCAGTAATGCCGCTCCAGGTGAAGAGCAGTAACGCCGCTCCGGGTGAAGAGCAGTAACGACGCTCCGGGTGAAGAGCAGTAACGCCGCTCCAGGTGAAGAGCAGTAACGCCGCTCCAGGTGAAGAGCAGTAAGGCCGCTCCAGGTGAAGAGCAGTAACGCCGCTCCAGGTGAAGAGCAGTAACGCCCCTTCAGGGGAAGAGCAGTAAGGCCCCTTCAGGTGAAGAGCAGTAACGCCGCTCCAGGTGAAGAGCAGTAACGCCGCTCCAGGTGAAGAG
Organism: Pelophylax lessonae; assembly: GCF_965119305.1. NCBI lineage: Eukaryota > Metazoa > Chordata > Amphibia > Anura > Ranidae > Pelophylax > Pelophylax lessonae. The sequence continues at coordinate 27,047,148 of NC_138774.1, forward strand.
CAGTAACGCCGCTCCGGATGAAGAGCAGTAACGCCGCTCCAGGTGAAGAGCAGTAAGGCCGCTCCAGGTGAAGAGCAGTAACGCCGCTCCGGGTGAAGAGCAGTAATGCCGCTCCAGGTGAAGAGCAGTAACGCCGCTCCAGGTGAAGAGCAGTAACGCCACTCCAGGTGAAGAGCAGAAACGCCGCTCCAGGTTAAGAGCAGTAATGCCGCTCCAGGTGAAGAGCAGTAACGCCACTCCAGGTGAAGAGCAGTAACGCCGCTCCAGGTGAAGAGCAGTAACGCCACTCCAGGTGAAGAGCAGAAACGCCGCTCCAGGTTAAGAGCAGTAATGCCGCTCCAGGTGAAGAGCAGTAACGCCGCTCCAGGTGAAGAGCAGTAAGGCCGCTCCAGGTGAAGAGCAGTAAAGCCGCTCCAGGTGAAGAGCAGTAAGGCCGCTCCAGGTGAAGAGCAGTAAGGCCGCTCCAGGTGAAGAGCAGTAAGGCCGCTCCAGGTGAAGAGCAGTAAGGCTGCTCCAGGTGAAGAGCAGTAACGCCGCTCTAGGTGAAGAGCAGTAAGGCCGCTCCAGGTGAAGAGCAGTAAGGCCGCTCCAGGTGAAGAGCAGTAACGCCGCTCCAGGTGAAGAGCAGTAACGCCGCTCCAGGTGAAGAGCAGTAACGCCGCTCCAGGTGAAGAGCAGTAACGCCGCTCCAGGTGAAGAGCACTAACGCCGCGCCAGGTGAAGAGCAGTAAGGCCGCTCCCGGTGAAGAGCAGTAAGGCCGCTCCAGGTGAAGAGCAGTAATGCCGCTCCAGGTGAAGAGCAGTAATGCCGCTCCAGGTGAAGAGCAGTAACGCCGCTCCAGGTGAAGAGCAGTAAGGCCGCTCCCGGTGAAGAGCAGTAACGCCACTCCAGGTGAAGAGCAGAAACGCCGCTCCAGGTTAAGAGCAGTAATGCCGCTCCAGGTGAAGAGCAGTAACGCCACTCCAGGTGAAGAGCAGTAACGACGCTCCGGGTGAAGAGCAGTAACGCCGCTCCGGGTGAAGAGCAGTAACGACGCTCCAGGTGAAGAGCAGTAACGCCGCTCCAGGTTAAGAGCAGTAACGCTGCTCCAGGTGAAGAGCAGTAAGGCCGCTCCAGGTGAAGAGCAGTAATGCCGCTCCAGGTGAAGAGCAGTAACGCCGCTCCGGGTGAAGAGCAGTAACGACGCTCCGGGTGAAGAGCAGTAACGCCGCTCCAGGTGAAGAGCAGTAACGCCGCTCCAGGTGAAGAGCAGTAAGGCCGCTCCAGGTGAAGAGCAGTAAGGCCGCTCCAGGTGAAGAGCAGTAACGCCGCTCCAGGTGAAGAGCAGTAACGCCGCTCCAGGTGAAGAGCAGTAAGGCCGCTCCAGGTGAAGAGCAGTAACGCCGCTCCAGGTGAAGAGCAGTAACGCCGCTCCAGGTGAAGAGCAGTAACGACGCTCCGGGTGAAGAGCAGTAAGGCCGCTCCAGGTGAAGAGCAGTAAGGCCGCTCCAGGTGAAGAGCAGTAACGCCGCTCCAGGTTAAGAGCAGTAACGCCGCTCCAGGTGAAGAGCAGTAAGGCCGCTCCAGGTGAAGAGCAGTAAGGCCGCTCCAGGTGAAGAGCAGTAAGGCCGCTCCAGGTGAAGAGCAGTAACGCCGCTCCAGGTGAAGAGCAGTAAGGCCGCTCCAGGTGAAGAGCAGTAAGGCCGCTCCAGGTGAAGAGCAGTAACGCCACTCCAGGTGAAGAGCAGAAACGCCGCTCCAGGTTAAGAGCAGTAATGCCGCTCCAGGTGAAGAGCAGTAACGCCACTCCAGGTGAAGAGCAGTAACGACGCTCCGGGTGAAGAGCAGTAACGCCGCTCCGGGTGAAGAGCAGTAACGACGCTCCAGGTGAAGAGCAGTAACGCCGCTCCAGGTTAAGAGCAGTAACGCCGCTCCAGGTGAAGAGCAGTAAGGTCGCTCCAGGTGAAGAGCAGTAAGGTCGCTCCAGGTGAAGAGCAGTAAGGCCGCTCCAGGTGAAGAGCAGTAATGCCGCTCCAGGTGAAGAGCAGTAATGCCGCTCCAGGTGAAGAGCAGTAACGCCGCTCCAGGTGAAGAGCAGTAATGCCGCTCCAGGTGAAAAGCAGTAACGCTGTGCCAGGTCGGGGGAAGTATTCAGTGACTTTCACAGTACAACAGTGTCAGGAGTTCTACAGTTCTCAGTCTTGGATCTTCTGGACTATAAGTCGAGGATTCAACACTTCTTCTGTTTTACAGAGTGTTCTCAGAGTCAGTGAGCGTTGGCTGGCGTCAAGGAAGCGCCAACGGGCATTTTTCAGAAGTAAAGTCCCATTCGTAATTAGTTTAAGCCTCAAGGAGTATCCCACTTATTCCCTTCTCCCATCCCCTAATTCCAACAAAAACCGCAAAGATGCCGGAGTTGTCGCTGCTTCAGTTGTCACACCTGGGGTCGCAGCTCACATGGGCTGGAGAGATTACCGGTACTGATGGCAGACCCACATCAGGCCATAGACCTGGAAACCTTGCTACAGGTACAAGTTACAAAGGAAGCTTTACTTCCTCTTTAAAGGGTAACTCCACTTTCGTGGGGGAAAAAAATCAGCAAATAAAGAAAAAACAATATAGCGTATACAATTGCGACACAAATCACATTGTAATTGAATGTTATTAAAAATGACCTTTCCTTTTCAATCTGCAGCTGTTGTAATTTTCTGAAAATGCAATGCAATATGGCCGCCAGGAGCTGTTCTGTACACAGAATGTATACTGACCACACCCAGGGCCGTCTTTTATATTGATTGGTCCCTGGGCAAATATTTTCTTGGGCCCTCCAAAATCCACTTATTACCTATTGGCAGACAGTGGGGGCTCAAGGGGCAGCTGCTTTGGGCCCCACAACAATGACTGGGCCCAGGGCAGTTGCCCCTTTTGCCCTGTGTTAAAGACGGCCCTGACCACACCCCCAGACACAAATTTTATTGTAATTTAATGTTTTAAAAATGACCTTTCCTTTTCAATCTGCAGCTGTTGTAAGTTTCTGAAAATGCAATGCAATATGGCCGCCTGGAGGTGTTCTGTACACAGAATGTATACTGACCACACCCCCAGAAACATAATTTCCTGCTTGTGTGATTGGCTCACCAATTTTCCCAGAAGTCTGCACTAAGATACAAGTCAGATTTCTGGCATCCCCTGCAACACAAATGTCATTTTTGGTGAGATACTCCCAATAGAAACACGTCTAAAGGGATGCAGACCCTGCAACTTTCCTCATTAGTGCTCTGCAGCTGCAACAGCTGATAGATAATTATGAAACCACTCCCATTAGACCCACTCAGCACAGAGGAACAAACAATGATCTCTTCAGAGAAACAAAAGGTAGAAATCTGCAACAAAGTTTGTTATAATCCTTGCAATGTGCAGAGATCACCCAGAGGGGAACGTTTTCTTCTCAACAAAAGTGGAGTTATGCTTTAAATAATACGATCCTATAATATTTGCACTTCTTATTTAAGACTCAACGACATCATTACTGGGTCCCTGTGCTTCTCTATGCAATGCAGGCAGATTATGGTTTGTGGGAGGGACCAGCAGGTTGTACAAAGCTTTCTGAAACATCACAGCAACCGGCTCTCAACAGCCCTCAGCTCTGCTTGCAAGCAGTGGGCTGGCTCTTAGAAGGAGTTATGTCAATTTTACAAGGCCTTGAGGAGTTGGCGATTCCAGGCAGATGCCACCTATGTACTAATATAGATCATTATCTATATAATACATGGTATGGATTGCGTGGCAGTTGTCACACACAAAGAGGCCCCAAAAAATATCCTATATGGCCAAAAGGTTGTAGACACCCGACCATCGCCTCTACATTCGATTCGATTCGAAACTGCTTACAGTAGAACCCCTAAACATTACGTATTTGTTTTAAGCAGAGGCCCTAGAGAATAAAATGGTGGGTGTTGCATATTTTTATGTCACGCTGTATTCACTCAGCGGTTTTCCAAATGCAAAAATACACTTTAATTCTTTTTTACTGCTTCCCACCCCCTGTATAGTAAAATAGTCATATGACGTCACCCAGTCTCGCCGCAATCACACGCCTGCATAGGCGGGCAGTGTGGCGATCGCGGGTGAGCTGTGTCCCTGGGAAACAGCCCGACCCCGATCTCGATAAAGAGCCACGGCTGTCGCTCTTTACCCATGTGATCAGCTGTGTCCAATCACAGCCAATCACATGCAAACAAGGTAGTGCCATTTATCGGCTCTCCTCGCCTCACACTGACAGTGTGAGGAAAGAAGAACCGATCAGCGGCATCTTCTCGCAGGGGAGACATTTATAGGTAATCAGGGCACTGCAGCCCAAACAGTGATGCCACTCGGTACCCATCAGTGTCACCAAATGCCTAATGCCAATTTGTGCCCATCAGTGAGGCTAATCTGTGCCCATCAGTGCTGCCTTTCAGTGCCCATCAGTGCCTGTCTATCAGTCCTGCCCTTCAGTGCCCAACAGTGCCATGCCACCTATCCATGCCACCTATCATTGCCCATAAGTGCCACCTATTAGTGCTCATCAGCGCTGCCTATTCATGCCCCCTATCACTGCCCATAAGTGCTGCCTATCCATGCCACCTATCATTGCCCATAAGTGCCACCTATAAGTGCCCATTAGTGCCGCATATTAGTGCTCATCAGTGCCGTCTATCCATGCCACCTATCATTTCCCATAAATGCCATCTATCAGTCCTGCCCATCAGTGCTGCCTATCAGTGCCCAACAGTGCCACCTATCCATGCCACCTATCATTGCCCATAAGGGCCGCCTATCAGTGCCCATTAGTGCCGCATATTATTGTTTATCAGTGCTGCCTATCCATGCCACCTATCATTGCCCATCAGTGCCACTTATCAGTGCCGCCTATCCATGCCACCTATCATTGCCCATAAGTGCCACCTATCAGTGCCCATTAGTGCCGCATATTAGTGCTCATCAGTGCTGTCTATCCATGCCACCTATCATTGCCCATAAATGCCATCTATCAGTCCTGCCCATCAGTGCCGCCTATCAGTGCCCAACAGTGCCACCTATCCATGCCACCTATCATTGCCCATAAGGGCCGCCTATCAGTGCCCATTAGTGCCGCATATTATTGTTTATCAGTGCTGCCTATCCATGCCACCTATCATTGCCCATCAGTGCCACCTATCAGTGCCGCCTATCCATGCCACCTATCATTGCCCATAAGTGCCGCCTATCAGTGCCCATTAGTGCCGCATATTAGTGCTCATCAGTGCTGTCTATCCATGCCACCTATCATTGCCCATAAATGCCGCCTATCGGTCCTGCCCATCAGTGCCGCATATCAGTGCCCAACAGTGCCGCCTATGCATGCCACCTATCATTGCCCATAATTGCCCATAAGTGCTATCAGTACCCATTAGTGCCGCATATTAGTGCTCATCAGTGCTGCTTATCCATGCCACCTATCATTGCCCATAAGTGCTGCTGCCTATCAGTGCCCATTAGTGCCGCATATTAGTGCTCATGAGTGCTGCCTATCCATGCCACCTATCATTGCCCATAAGCACCGCCTATCAGTGCCCATTAGTGCCGCATATTAGTGCTCATCAGCATACATCAGTGCCTATAGCTGCCGCCTCATCAGCGCACATCAGTGAAGGAGAAAAATTACTTATTACTTATTTACAAATAAAAACTTTTTTTTTCTAATTTTCAGTCTTTTAGGCTTCTTTCACACGGTCCGCCTCCGTAGGCGGATCCGTGTTGCTCAGCGGGGATCGATCCGCGATCCCCGCTGAGCCGGGCGGATGACAGCTCCGTCTCCGCTTGCAGAGCGGAGAGGGAGGTGTCTCAGCCCCCGCTGCCCTCTATGGGGGATCGGATGAGAGCGGACCGCCTGTCCGTTCTCATCCGATCCGATCCGATTACTGAACGGATGGAAAAATAGGGTTTCCATCCGTCCAGATTTCAGCACAGGATCGGATACGGATGGCAGCGGGTGTCAGCGGAGGTGACCTCCGCTGACACCTGCTGCCCCATAGAGCTGCATGGAGGATCCGATCAGATCCGCCTAAAAAACTGACAGGCGGATCTGATCGGACCGCCCGTGTGAAAGAGCCCTTAATGTTTTTTTTTTTAACAAAAAATAAAAGACCCCAGTGATGATTAAATACCACCAAAAAAAAGCTCTATTTGTGGGAAGAAAATAATAACAAATTCATTTGGGTACAGCGTTGCATGACTGCGCAATCATCATGTGAAAGCTGAAAATTGGCCTGGGCAGGAAGGGGGTGAAAGTGCCCGGTATTGGAGTGATTAATGTTGAAAACACAATATAATACCCATTTAAGTTACAAATAAAAGATGATGTAACGCCGAGGTAAATAGATACCTAACACGTCACGCTTTAAAATTGCATACGCCCGTGGAACAGCGCCAAACTACGGTATCTAAAAGTCTCCATAGGCGACTCTTTAAAAGCCTTTACAGGTTAGGAGTTTAGAGTTTCACAAGAGGTCCGGGGATAGAATTATGGCTCTCACTCTGATGTTTACCGCGATATGTCACATGTGCGGTGTGATCGGCGTTTACATATGCGTGCGCAATCACAATAAATCCGGAATTCGCTGCAACACTTCACCTTTGTTGATCCTTCATGCGAAGAAATCACTGACAGTGCTGGGTACAGTAAAAGTAACCCCAATATGCGTGCGGGAGCGACGTGAGCGTTTGATCAGGATGCTTTTTTTTTTTTTTCCTATTTTATTTTATTTTTTTCCTTATTTTTTTATTCCTTTTCCTTATTTTTATTTTATTTAAACCCTTTTTTTAACCACTTGCCGACCAGTCACGTTGACTGTACTGCGGCAAAGTGGCTCGTTCCCGTCCAGCGACGTAGACCTACGTCGCTGGACTCCTCTCCTTGTGGGCGGCACCAGAGGCTCGCCCTCGCTGTATTCAGTAACAGCGGGAGTCGGGCCAGGGGAGGAGCGGCGGTGATCGCCGCCGCTCTTCCCCGATCGTCGGGGAATCGAGTCTGGAGATCCGCCCGCTTGTGTAAACAAAGCGGGCGGATCTCCTAAGTGACAGGCAGGGTCAGATTGCAGGGTTCAGCATAGCTGAACCTGCGATCTCTGTCTGTGTCACACAGTCACCTCCCCCCCCACACGTTAGTAAGCACCAGGCATACATTAACCCCTCCCTCTCCAATAAAATGAACCCCTTCCCTGCCAGTGTCATTTTTACAGTAACAGTGCATATATATAGCACTGATTACTGTATTAATGTCACTGGTACCCCCAATAGTGTCAAAAATGTCAGCCAAGGGTCCGATCTGTCCTCCACAATGTCGCAGTCCCGCCAAAAAAAACGCAGATCGCCGCCATTACTCGTTAAAAAAAAAAAAAAAACACCAAAAATGACAGAAATCTTTCCCTTAGTTAGTAAACGCAATAACTTTTGCGCAAACCAATCAAAATACGCTTATTGTGATTTATTAACCAAACATAGGTAGCAGAAAACAAATTGGCCATAAATTAAAAAAAAATTAGATTTTTACATTTTTTTGGGGGGGGAATTACATATAAGAAAATGTGAAAAATATTGTTATTTTTTCAAAATTTACGCTTTTTTTTGTTTATAGCGCAAAAAGTAAAAATCGCACAGATGATCAAATACCACCAAAAGAAAGCTCTGTTTGTGGGAAAAAAAGGACGTAAATTTCGTTTGGGTACGGCGTCGCACGACCGCACAATTGTCAGTTAAAATTCGCACAGCTCCGAATCGCAAAAAGTGGCCCAGACGTAAGACAGCAAAATCCTCCGGTGGTAAAGTGGTTAAACACTGTACCTTTAATTCTTTTTTTTTTTTTTATTAACTTTATTGCTATCACAAGGGATGAACAAAATCCTTTTGTGATAGCATGGTCCTCTTTATGACAGGTCCTCTTTCTGGAGAGATCTGACCTCTCTTTCGGCCTCCAAAGCAGCCGATCAGACAGAGATCGTCTGATTGGCTACTTCACTGGCTGGTAACAGACCAGAAAACCAAGAACCGAAACCAGAAGTGACGAAATCCTTGTGGCTTCTGGTTTCTGAGGTCACAGAAGAGGGGTGGGAACTTCTGTTTCTGCCCTCTTCTCAGTGAAAGCGAGGTGGTCGCATCGTTAACAGGCACCCTGATCACTCGGGAGAGCCTGGTCAAGGTGGCAGCAGCGGGGGACCTCCTTCTGCCGCCAGTAAAAGTGATCGAGTGGCTGCTTAGTCGCTCTGATCACTTTTACTTTGTAGGGAATTGTTGCCACAAAAAAAAAAAAGGATTTCAGCGATGACCGAGATATCACAATTCCTATCCGATGACGTATATGTCCTTACGTCGCAGGGGAAGGGGTTGGTAGGGAGTTAGCCCCCTTTGCAGGTATAACACCATGACTCTTCTGCAGGGCCGGATTAAGAGCATCATGGGCCTGGTGCTGAGGATTTTGGAGGGCCTTTTTTATGGAAATAAAGTAAAAATGCAATTTTTTTTTTTTTTGTTAAAACATATTACTTACTGCTCATTCACACTGTATGTGAAAGAGAACCGGTGTGAATGAACCCACATTTTTTAACTTTTTTTACTATTCACATTTTTTATAATTTTGTTTCACTTTTTTACATTTTTCTACAATTCTTTTGGGGTTGGCGCAAGGATGGTGTCCGTAGAGCAGTGGACAGGGTATGTATTTTTATTTTTTTTTATTATTTCATTTATTTATTTTACAATTTAATTTTTCATTCATTTTTTTCACAATGCTTTTGGGGGAGGGGGACAGCGGAGAGCAGTGGACAGTATCAGTATTATTTTATTTTATTTTTTTTTACAAATTTTATACAATTACATTTTTTATATATTTTTTTCAAAAAGGAGGGGGGTGGTGTTGGCAGTGGAAGGTGTCAGTAGGGCAGGGGATGATATCAATACTATTTTTATTTTTGTTTTTTATCTTTTTTTACAATTTAAATTTTGTAATTTTTACAATTTAATTTTTTACATATTTAAAAAAAGGGGCGGGGATGTTGGGGGGGTTGGCAGCAGATGGCGTCAGTAGGGCATAGGGATGGTAGTAGGGCAGTGGCATTGCCCAAATGGTCAGTCAGCCCCTGCTGGGCCTATATGAAGGTAGGGGCCTGGAGCTGCAGCTCCAATAGCCCCTATGTTAATCCAGCCCTGCTCTTCTGGGAAGTTTGGCCATTAAATTTTGGAGCGTGTCTGAAGGGCTTTGTGCCCATTGAGCCAGAAGGACATTTTTGAAGTCAAGTATTGATGTTGGATGAGAAGACCTGGCTTGGAATCAGAGTTCCTGTTCATCCCAATAGTGTGCAGTAGGGTTAAGGTCAGGGCTCTGTGCAGGACACTTGAGTTCCTCACCACCATACGTCAATCCATGTCCTTATGAAGCTGACTTTGTACACAGTCATAATGGAACAGAAAAAGGGCTTCCCCAAACTGGCTCTTGGAAGGAGTTATGCAAATATCAAAATGCCTTCATTAGAGCGCATGGCAGCCATTAGAAATTTTGTGGCCCCTTACACAGCTTTAGGCCTGGGCCCCTCCGGGCCTGACCACCAACATTTCGCAGGGCCCGCCTCCTGGCCATCCCACCGAATCCACCCACTGGGCATCCTGCTGAGTCCTTCAGTGCACCCACTTATATTTTGACACTCTTACAATTTAGTATATGAAAATGAATCCAAGCCAGCAAAGAGACATCCCCATATATTCAGCAAGGAGACATCCCAATCCAGCAAAGAGACGGCCTCATATATTCAGCAAAGAGACATCCCAATCCAGCAAAGAGACGGCCTCAAATATTCAGCAAAGAGACATCACAATCCAGTAAAGAGACAGCCTCATATATTCAGCAAAAAGACATCCCCATATTTTCAGCAAGGAGACATCCCAATCCAGCAAAGAGACAGCCTCATATATTCAGCAAAAAGACATCCCCATATATTCAGCAAAAAGACATCCCCATATATTCAGCAAGGAGACATCCCAATCCAGCAAAGAGACAGCCTCATATATTCAGCAAGGAGACATCCCAATCCAGCAAAGAGACAGCCTCATATATTCAGCAAAGAGACATTACAATCCAACAAAGAGACAGCCTCATATATTCAGCAAAGAGACATCCCAATCCAGTAAAGAGACAGCCTCATATATTCAGCAAAAAGACATCCCCATATATTCAGCAAGGAGACATCCCAATCCAGTAAAGAGACAGCCTCATATATTCAGCAAAAAGACATCCCCATATATTCAGCAAAAAGACATCCCCATATATTCAGCAAGGAGACATCCCAATCCAGCAAAGAGACAGCCTCATATATTCAGCAAGGAGACATCCCAATCCAGCAAAGAGACAGCCTCATATATTCAGCAAAAAGACATTACAATCCAACAAAGAGACAGCCTTATATATTCAGCAAAGACACGTCCCAATCCAGTAAAGAGACAGCCGCATATATTCAGCAAAAAGACATTACAATCCAACAAAGAGACAGCCTTATATATTCAGCAAAGACACGTCCCAATCCAGTAAAGAGACAGCCGCATATATTCAGCAAAAAGACATTGCAATCCAGCAAAGGGACAGCCTCATATATTCAGCAAAGAGACATTACAATCCAACAAAGAGACAGCCTCATATTCAGCAGCAAAGACACATCACAATCCAGTAAAGGGACAGCCTCATATATTTAGCAAACAGACATCCCAATCCAGTAAAGAGACAGCCGCATATATTCAGCAAAGAGACATTACAATCCAACAAAGAGACAGCCTCATATTCAGCAAAGACACATCCCAATCCAGTAGACAGCCTCATATATTCAGCAAAGAGACATTACAATCCAACAAAGAGACAGCCTCATATATTCAGCAAAAAGACATTCCAATCCAGCAAAGAGGCAGCCTCATATTCAGCAGCAAAGCCACATCCCAATCCAGTAAAGGGACAGCCTCATATATTCAGCAAAGAGACATTACAATCCAACAAAGAGACAGCCTCATATTCAGCAGCAAAGCCACATCCCAATCCAGTAAAGAGACAGCCTCATATATTCAGCAAAGACACATCACAATCCAGTAAAGGGACAGCCTCATATATTTAGCATACAGACATCCCAATCCAGCAAAGAGGCAGTCTCATATTTTCAGCAAAGAGACATCCCTTCCGATGCATCGGCTTACTCTGCAGCCGCCCTGCTTTAGCAATTGCTAGTTACTACAGCAGCAACAATTCAGTCTGGGTGGCTGGGCCCCTCGGAATGCCCGGGCCCCCTACATGTGTATGGGCTGTCCCCTCCTGATGGCTGCCCTGTTAGTGCGTGTCTGGAGGAGTTGGTGATCCTATGTAGATGGCAACCATGTACTACCAAAGATCATTATAATACATGACTCCACGTTATGGATTGAGCCAGGGGCGTAACTACAGGGGTTGCAGGGGTTGCAATCGCTACCGGGCCCCATGCTCCAGGGGGCCCGGTAGCAAACCAGTGGGTGAACTTCCAGGATCGCAAAGGTCACACTTGCGACCGGACCCTGGCATTGCACCACTGTGGGGAGGCCCCAAGATTGCAGGAAGGGGGCCCACTGTAGAACCTGTGAAAGAATCCTGCTGCGGGACCGTAATAAAAGGCCATGCAACGAGTGTAAAGAGCCCCAGGATTAGTGGGAAGAGCCCTGGGCTTGAAGGGAAGGGCCCCGGCCAGGGGTCTGGGGGGCCCTTCATGGTTTCTTGCATCAGGGCCCTGAAGGTTCTAGTTACGCCTCTGGATTGAGCGGCAGTAGTCATACACAAATAGGCCCCAACAAATACACTATATGGCCGAATGGTTGTAGACACCCGACCATCACCCCTACATTAGACCTTTGGACATCCCATTCCAAAACCATGGGCATTAATATGGAGTTCACCTCTTCGCACCATCTCCACTATTCTGGGAAGTTTGGCCTTGAGATTTTGGAGTGTGTCTGTAGGGCTTTGTGCTCATTGAGCCAAAAGAACGAGTGTGAAGTCAAGTATTGATGTTGGATGAGAAGACCTGGCTTGGAATCAGACTTCTTGTTCATCCCAATAGTGTTCAGTAGGGTTGAGGTCAGAGCTCTGTGCAGGACACTTGAGTTCCTCAACATACAACCAGTCAATCCATGTCCTTATGAAGGTGACTTTGTCCTTATGAAGCTGACTTTGTACACAGTCATAATGGATCAGAAAAAGGGCTTCCCCAAACTGGCTCTTGGAAGGAGTTATGCAAATATCAAAATGCCTTAACCGGTTGCCGACCGCCGCAAGTACATATACTGCGGCGGTCAGCCCCTCACAGGCAAAGTGATGTACCGGTACGTCACTAGCCTGTGAGGCTTTGGGGAGTGAGCGCGCGCCGCCGGATGCGCGCTCCCGCTCCCGCTCGGTCCCGAACCCCCCCACGCCTGTGCCCAGCGGACCCGATGTCCGCCGGGCACTCGCGATCGTCCGTTAGAGCGGGAGAAAGGCAGGCGGCTAATGTAAACAAAGCCGCCTGTCATTCTTCCCTGTGTAACAGCAGAGATCATACGGTTCTACTATGTAGGACCGTTGATCTCTGTTCTTACAGCTCAAGCCACAGCCAATCACAGTTAGAATCACGCCCCTAGGGACACACTTAACCCCTCCCTCTAAAAAAAAGTTAACCCCTTCACTGCCAGTGTCATTTTTACAGTAACAGTGCATATGTATAGCACTGATTACTGTAATAATGTCACTGGTAACCCCAAAAGTGTCAAAAATGTCAGTCAAGGGTCCGATCTGTCCGCCGCAATGTCGCAGTCCCGCAAAAAAAATCTTAGATCGCCGTCATTACGCGTTAAAAAAAAAAAAACAACAAAAATGACAAAGATCTTTCCCTTTGTTAGTAAACACAATAACTTTTGCGCAAACCAATCAAAATACGCTTTTTGCGATTTTTTTTTTACCAAAAATATGTAGCATAAAACAAATTGGCCTAAAATGTTAAAAAATTTTGATTTTTACATTTTTTTTGGGGAATTTCATATAAAAAAATGTGAAAAATATTGTTATTTTTGCAAAATTGTCGCTCTTTTTTTGTTTATAGCGCATGATCAAAAAATCGCACAGGTGATCAAATACCACCAAAAGAAAACTCTGTTTGTGGGAAAAAAAGGACATCAAATTAGTTTAGGTACAGCGTCGCACGACCGCGCAATTGTCCGTTAAAGTCACGCAGTGCCGAATCGCAAAATAGGCCCTGGTCAGGAAGGGGGTAAAATCTTCCGGGGCTTAAGTGGTTAAAAAATCCAAGGCCAATTTATTTCTCAATTGCTTACGAAGATGTTACGCTATGATACCATTTCCATAATATTAACCATAAACTTCTTTACTCCACAGTGATCTGCTATCATGCTGGTCTCTGTTGCTCAACTCCACACTTCTGAGTCCCTTTTCGTAATCGCATTTCCTAAATCTTCTCTGAAGTCATGTACATAGGATTCTGCTTCTGGTTTATTCACTACAAATTCAGTCCACAAATTTATAACTAGGACTCTCAGCTGAAAAAATAACTGAAATAAACATTTCAAAACACAATTGCCAACCTTAGCAATTAAATTTACAGCAGCTGAAAACGATATACCTATTGCCCTACCCTTGGTTAACCACTTTACCACCGGAGGATTTTGCTGTCTTACGTCTGGGCCACTTTTTGCGATTCGGCACTGTGCGACTTTAACTGACAATTGCGCGGTCATGCAACGTCGTACCCAAACAAAATTAACGTCCTTTTTTTCCCACAAACAGAGCTTTCTTTTGGTGGTATTTGATCACCTCTGCGATTTTTATTTTTTGCGATAATAATAAAAAAATGCGGCAATTTTGAAAAAATAACAATATTTTTCTACTTTGACAGTTAAAAAATATCCAATATATTAAATTTTTGTCATATATTTAGGCCAAAATGTATTTTGCTACATGTCTTTGACAAAAAAATTCTCAATGAGCGTATTTTTAACCGCTTTAAGGCCGGAAGATTTTACCCCATTCCTGACCAGGCCATATTTTGCGATTCGGCACTGCGTTATTTTAATGGACAATTGCGCGGTCGTGCGACACTATACCCAAATTAAATTAATGCTCTTTTTTTTCCCACAAACAGAGCTTTCTTTTGGTGGTATTTGATCACCTGTGCGATTTTTACTTTTTGCGCTATAAACAAAAAAAGAGCGACGATTTTGAAAAAATAACAATATTTTTCACATTTTTTTATATGAAATTCCCCCCCAAAAAAAAGTAAAAATCTAATTTTTTTTACATTTTAGGCCAATTTGTTTTCTGCTACATATTTTTGGTAAAAAAAAGTTAGCAATAAGCGTATTTTGATTGGTTTGCGCAAAAGTTATCGCGTTTACTAACAAAGGGAAAGATTTTTGTCATTTTTGGTGTTTTTTTTTTTTAACGCGTAATGGCGGCGATCTGCGATTTTTTTTGCGGAACTGCGACATTGCGGCGGACAGATCGGGCCCTTGACTGACATTTTTGACACTTTTGGGGTTACCAGTGACATTTCTACAGTAATCAGTGCTATCCATATGCACTGTTACTGTAAAATGACACTGGTAGTGAAGGGGTTAACTTTTTTTTGAGAGGGAGGGGTGTGTCCCTAGGGGCGTGATTCTAACTGTGATTGGCTGTGGCTTGAGCTGTAGGAACAGTGATCAACTGTCCTACATAGTAGAACCGTATGATCACTATTCTTACACAGGGGAGAATGACAGGCGGCTTGTTTACATTAGCCGCCTGCCTTTCTCCCTCTGCACTGACGATCGCCGAGTGACCGGCGGACATCGGGTCCGCCGTTCACACGCGCGGGGGGGTCCGTGACCGCGCGGGAGTGCGCCTCCGGCGGCGCACGCTCGCTCCCCGGAGCCTCACAGGCTAGAGACGTACCGGTACGTCAATTTGCCTGTGAGGGGCTGACCGCCGCAGTATATGTACTTGCGGCGGTCGGCAAGTGGTTAAAGGTTTCCTTCTTTGCTTCCTTCACTTCCCCCAGGCATTAGACTTTGTGAACGAATGGCATTATTGTGGTTTAGCTAGTGAAAGGCCTCCTTCCCTAGACCCCTCAACATTCCCTAGGCATTGGACTACATCAACAAATGCCATTGATATGGTGGACTTGGGAATTTTGCCAGTGAAAGGACCCTTCCCTGGGCCTCTTAGGCTCTGTTCACATCTAGGCGTTTTGGGGCGTTTTTGGGGCGTTTTTCTGCTCTAGGATCAGCTCTCAAAACGCCCAACAAGACAAATCCTATTCATTTCAATGGCCCCTGTTCACATCTGAGCGTTTTGAAGCTGTATACAAAACGCCCAACGCTCAAAAAAGTACATGAGCTTCTTTTTGGGCAAATTACAGGCGTTTTCCATTGATCTCTATTCAATCTAAAAACGCCTGCACAAAAATCGCGGTAAAAATCGCGGTAAAATCGCGGTAAAAAACGCTGCAAAAATCGCGGTAAAATCGCGGTAAAAAACGCGCGAAAAACGCTACGCTCAGGTGTGAATGTAGCCTTAACGTTCCACAGGCATTAGACCAGTGTGTCAAACTCAGTTTTATTGCGGGCAGTGGTGTATTTAGGTTTTGTGCTGCCCTAGGCCTGACTAAGTTTGTGCACCCCCTAATTTAAATATGACCTACCCCTTCCTGTAAAGGCCACACCCCACCCTGTCATCTGTACACCACCGACCACAACCACAGTCTATCTGTGCCCATCAGCATAGCCTTATCAGTTCCCATAAGTTCAGCCTCATCAGTGCCCATCAGTGCCGCCTCATCAGTGCCCATCAGTGCTGCCTCCTCAGTGCAGCATATCAGTGTGGCCTCATCAGTGGCCCTCAATACAGCCCCATCAGTGGCCATCAGTCTAGCCTATCAGTGCCCATTAGTGCAGCCCAGAGGCGTAACTAGAACCTTCAGGGCCCCGATGCAAGAAACCATGAAGGGCCCCCCAGTCCCCTGGCCGGGGCTCTTCCCACTAATCCTGGGGCTCTTTACTCTCGTTGCATGGCCTTTTATTATGGTCCCGCAGCAGGATCCTTTCACAAGTTCTGCAGTGGGCCCCCTTCCTGCAATCTTGGGGCCTCCCCACAGTGGTGCAATGCCAGGGCCCGGTCGCAAGTGTGACCTTTGAGATCCTGGAAGTTCACCCACTGGAGCATGGGGCCCGGTAGCAATTGCAACCCCTGCAACCCCTGTAGTTACGCCCCTGGTGCAGCCTATCATGCCGGCAGGTAAAAGTGCGGCTGCTTTATGGGAGTGCCAGACTGATTTGCCTCCTGGACCCTGCCCTCTTGCCCAATTCGCCCCATAATACTGGCACTATACTAAAAGTGTAGCACAAGCCAGGGGGGACCCTTTTCATGCAGGAGCCAAGAGGAGGCGGGTTTTTTTTCATGCATTTTTGCTGCCCCCCTGCAAAGTGCCGTCCTAGGCCTGAGCCTTGTCAGCCTAGGCCAAGATACAGCACTGATTGTGGGCCTCATTAGCATTATGATTGCCTTCAAAGGGCTGGTTGTACCTGTAAGACTAGATGTCCAGAGCAACCCCCCCCCCCCTTATATCAGAAGCCCACCCACCATCAGAAGTCAAGAGTCCCCCACCCTCTCTTACATCACAGTACACCCCCCTTACCATGTGCTCCTTCTGGGAAGAAGCTGGGGGTGAAGCTGGGAAGCAGAAAGTTCAAGATCTGGAGGAGGTCCAGAGGAGGGCTGGAGTCAGCTGCCAGAATCTGTTGAATGCTGAGACCAGGGGAGGTGGAAACGAGGGGGTTCTGCACAGAGTGGTGCAGGATCTGTAGGAGTACTGTCCTCCTCTCTCCTGCCAACTGCTGACACAAGTTGAGGGCAGAAACAAGGAGGTTGCGACATCTGCAGGAGAGGTGTGAGGGCCACATGAAATGGACTGGAAGGCCAGATTTGGCCCGCAGGCCTTGTGTTTGACACATGTACAGTACATTAGACTATGCAGTATTAAGGAATTCCATTATTATGGTGGACTAGGGAGGTTAGCCAGAGAAAGGCCTCCTTCCCTGGCTCCTTCAACATCCCCTGGACATTATACTATATCAAGGAATGCTGCTTTTATGGCAGATTTGGGAGTTTAGCCAGTGCAAGGCCACCTTCCTTGGCTCCTTCAACATCCCCTGGGCATTAAATTATACCAACGAATGGCATTATTATGGCAGACCTGAAAAGTTAGCCAGCAAAAGGCAACCTTCCTTGGGCACCTTGACTTCCCATGGGCATTATACTATATCAACAAATGCTATTATTATGGCAGATTTGGAAAGTTAGCGAGTGAAAGGCCACCTTCCTGGGCACCTTCATGGGCATTAGACTATATCAATGAATTTGAGTTGTTATGGTGGACATGGGAGGTAAGCCAGCGAAATACCTCCTTCCCTGGCTTTCTCGACATCCTCTGGGCATTAGACTATATTACCAAATGCCATTATTATGGCAGATTTGGGAGTTTAGCGAGTGAAAGGCCACCTTCCTTGGCTCCCTTGACATCCTCTGGGCATTAGACTATATTAAGAAATGCCATTATAATGGTGGCTTTGGGAAGATAGCTAGCGAAAAGCTCCCTTCCTTGGATCCCTCAACTTCCCACGTGCATTGGACATTACAGTATTAATGAATGCCATCCTTATGGTGGACTTGAGAGGTAAGCCAGCAGAAGGACTTTTTTTCTGGATCCCTCAAGTTCCCCTGGGGATTAGAATTTATCAATGAACGCCATTATCCTACCTTCTAGCCACCAGATTTTGACTACGGAAGACTGTACAAACCACTGTGTGATTGGCTCGTCAAATAAGTTGTTTAGGTAAGTAGATTATTTTCCACTTTTTTGGACCTTGTACCATATTATCAAGAACCACAATTTGTCATATTAACCACTTGCCGACCGCCGCACGACTATTTACGTCAGCCCCTCACAGGCAAAGTGACGTAGGGCTACGTCGCTAGCCTGTGAGGCTCTAGGGAGCGAGCGCGTGCCGCCGGAGGAGTGCTCCTGCTCCCGCGCGGTCATGGACTCTCCCGCGCGTGTGCCCGGCGGACCTCTCGCGATTGTCCGTTACAATGGGAGAAAGGCAGGCGGCTAATGTAAACAAAGCCGCCTGTCATTCTTCCATGTGTAAGAATGGAGATCATACGGTTCTGCTATGTAGGACCGTTGATCACTGTTCTTACACATCAAGCCACAGCCAATCACAGTTAGAAACACGTCCCTAGGGACACACATAACCCCTCCCTCTCAAAAAAGTTAACCCCTTCACTGCCAGTGTCATTTTTATATTGGGCAGACTAGATGGGCCAAATGGTTCTTATCTGCCAACACATTCTATGTTTCTATGTTTTTGCAGTAACAGTGCATATGTATAGCACTGATTACTGCAGTAATGTCACTGGTAACCCCAAAAGTGTCAAAAATGTCAGTCAAGGGTCCGATCTGTCCAATGTCGCAGTCCCGCAAAAAAAATCGCAGATCGCCGCCATTACGCGTTAAAAAAAAAAACAACAAAAATGACAAAAATCTTTCCCTTTGTTAGTAAACGCAATAACTTTTGCGCAAACCAATCAAAATACGCTATTTGCGATTTTTTTTTACCAAACATATGGTAAAAAAAAAATTGACCGAAAATGTTAAAAAATTTAGATTTTTACATTTTTTGGGGGAATTTTCAAAAAAATTTGAAAAATATTGTTATTTTTGCAAAATTGACGCTATTTTTTTGTTTATAGCGCATGATCGAAAAATCGCACAGGTGATCAAATACCACCAAAAGAGAGCTCTGTTTTTGGGAAAAAAAGGACGTCAAATTTGTTTAGGTACAGCGTCGCACGACCGCGCAATTGTCCGTTAAAGTCACGCAGTGCCGAATAGCAAAATAGGCCCTGGTCAGGAAGGGGGTAAAATCTTCCGGGGCTTAAGTGGTCAATGTTCTACTATTATCTCACGGTTCTGCTTGAAATTGGGCCTTAGCTAGTAACACCAAGTTACATTACAATACCAAGTTATATTAACAATCTAAACTGGATAGATAAATAAGGGGCAACAGAAGGGCCAAAATACTTTACTGGTAGAATTTGCGGCTTCAGTGCTTGCCACGTGTCTGAAGGCCTACATCAGGGGTCTTCAAACTATGGCCCCCCAGTTGTTCAGGAACTACAATTCCCATCATGCTTAGTCATGTCTGTGAATGTCAGAGTTTTACAATGCCTCATGGGATGTGTTGTTCCGCAACAGCTGGAGGGCCATCGTTTTAGGATGCCTGGCCTACATGATAGCTGCCTAAGGGTTGGATGAAAGTCCAGGTTTGCTGATCCTCCCCTTCAGTAGAGATATCATGTGACCAAAATGCCCAGGCTTTTGGTGGTATGAGCATTGGTGGGTCAAATCTTCAACACTATTTTCTCCAGGAAAGGTAGGTATTTCAGCCCGTGTTAACCAAAAAAAACAAATAAAATTGATACTATTCAAATGCACCAATCTGTTAGCCCCGCCAACAGTCCACAAAGTTTGCAGGTGTTGGCTGGGTTGAAATTGGCCCATCAGATATATCCAGGACTACAACAAAATGGTGCCTGTCCACAAACACTGCCTCAGCATGTTGTGAACTTCTCTTAGTAAAAAATGGCTTCAGCTTCCTCTCCGACCCATGGGAGAACCCCCTCTAACAAGTATTGCCTGGTAGGGAGTTAATCCTAGAGGCCTCTAGAATCCCCCGGGAATAGGGCTATATCAGTGATGGCGAACCTTGGCACCCCAGATGTTTTGGAACTACATTTCCCATGATGCTCAACTAGACTACAGAGCGCATGAGCATCATGGGAAACAAAGTTCCAAAACATCTGGGGTGCCAAGGTTCGCCATCACTGGGCTATATCAACAAATGCCATTATTGTGGTGGACTTTTGGAAGAGAGCTAGCGAAAGGCCTCCTTTATTGGGTCCCTAAACATCCCCAGGCCATTCGATTATCTCAACAAATGCCAATATTATGGCAGACTTGGGAAGTTGGCCAGCGAAAGACCCCCCTTCCTTAGGTCCCTTACCATCCCATGGGCATTAGGCTATACCATATATGCCAAACAAAAGGCCAATGGGCCAAATCTGGCCTTGTCATGTGGCCCTCGCACCCAGTTTCGCCCCTGGAACGTAGCAGAACTCTATTCCTCCACCTCCAGTTCTCATCCTCTGCTCCTCACTGTCACTTGTAAACACAGAACCCTTCTGTGATTATAATGGACAGCTTTGCTCTCAGTGGCGCCAGGAACTAACAGATCCCTGCATACACTCATGAGATAGATTTCCAGAATCAGAGAGAGGACGATGTCACTGCAAGGCGAGGCAGAGTGACCCACACAGTGAGGTACTAGCAGAGGAGGACTGGGCCAGGGGGCAGGGGGGCAATTGCCCCCTGGGCCACTCTGATGATCCGTAAAAAGGCTGCACTGCTTCTGCCGCAGACATTACTAAAGGATTCCTGATGAAGAGAAGTAAAAATTCCCCACCGCTGACCTACTGAGTGCGGGTTGAAGACAAGGACAGAGTGCAGGCCTCCCCCCCCCCCCCCCAGCCCCGACCGAGCTGTCCCAGCTCCCCCCAAACCCCTTGGTGGCCAGGTGGGGAACCCGGATTCGGCCAGTGAGTAGAGAGTACCTGGAGCAGAGCTTCAGCCTTGAATGGGGGTCAGGAGGGGGCCGGGAAGAGGGAGAGTAGGAGGGGGCCGAGTCGCTGCACCATGGGCCTTTGGTTTGTTCTTGCCCCCTGGGCTGGAAGTTGTCAGTCTGCCCCTGGGTACTAGAGCCAGGCAAGGTAGGAGAGAGATGCGAGGAAGCTTTGTGTGGGTTGGGATTGATTACTGTGCATAGTTTATCCCTGAAATCTGCACTCTGTACTTAGCACCAGGGCTTTTTTTCAGCTAGAACTTGGTGGAACTCAGTTCCACCACCTCTGGTTTAGGCCCTCAGCAACCTGATCCCCACTATCACTAGTAAACACAGAAGACCGGCTTATCTCCCAGTGGCTCCCACTGAGTGCAGGATGGGGCAGGAGAGATACAGGTGCCTATGGTGCATTGAGGATGGTGATACCTCTACTAGATGATCTCCCTGCAAGGGAGAGAGGCAGAGCCACCTACAGTGGGGAGGTACTAGAGCCGGTTGGGTGCTTCAGCTTAATACAGCAACAAAAATAATTCACGTGGAAGATGATGGAGCTTTTAAGGAGAGGGGGGCGGGAGGCAGTGGAGGGAGGTTTGTATGCAGAGGTCAGAGCTGAAGAGGGGGGAAAGTGAGATGTGGATGGGGGAGGGATGCATAGGTAAGCAGCTGTGGATGAAGGCTAAACTCTGCACTCTATGTGTAGCGCACCCCCAAACTCTGCACTCTGTACGTAATGCACTCCTGGTATTTAATGCTCTTTTAAGACCCTCGCACTGTTTGTGAAATTTTAACACACCCACTATCTGATTGGTTTGGAGGGTGTGTGTGTGTGTGGGGGGGGGGGGGAGAGATGGGTTTTGGGGGGTCGTGGTTGAGTTCCTGCACCTATTTTCTTTGAAAATAAAAAAACCTTCCTTAGCACAATCCTGAACTCTGCACTCTGTACATAACGCACCCCTGAACTCTGCACTCTGTACGTAACACAATCCTGAACTCTGCATTCTGTATGTAACGCAATCCTGAATGTTGCACTCTGTACGTAGTGCAATCCTGAACTCTGCACTCTGTACATAGCGCACTCCTAAACTCTGCACTCTGTACATAGCGCACTCCTGAACTCTGCACTCTGTACATAATGCACTCCTGAACTCTGCACTCTGTATGAAACGCACTCCTGAACTCTGCACTCTGTACGTAGTGCACTCCTGAACTCTGCACTCTGTGAATAGTGCACTCCTGAACTCTGTATGTAACACACTCCTGAACTCAGGGGAGGGCTGGCAGCCTTAAGCCTGGGGGGCAAGTCCGGTCAAGTGGCCCGTTGAACTACCGAATCAACTCACCATCCATGCCCAGCTTTTTAGTGGGACTGCGACATTGCGACTGACAAATCTGACACAAAGTGACACTTTTTGGGGACCAGTGACACTAATACAGTGATCAGTGCTAAAAAATGCACTGCTACTGTATAAATGACAATGGCAGGAAAGGGGTTAACACTAGGGGTGATCAAGGGGTTAAGTTTGCTCCTAGGGAATGCTTTCTTACTGTGTGGGGGATGGATGTACTAGAGAAAATAAAAAGATCTGTGTTTCAGCTCAGCTGAAACACAGATCTCCATCTTCCTGTGACAGAACAGCCGTCTGCCTTGCTTACAAAGGCAGACCGCCGTTCTGTCATTCTCCTGCATGATCGCAGGTGACCTGCTGATTGGCTCCCGCTGTGTCGCGTCCCCTAGAACCCGTGCACAAAATCACACATCGGTATGTGATTTTGCACAGCCAGGCCGCCCTGCCACACTATATATGCGGTGGGCGGTCTGGAAGTGGTTAAGCTGGATGAGTGGGTCCTGTAGTCCTTCACTAGTTGGGGGATCGGGGGCTGGTGACACATGCTGAGCTCTGAGGGGCTTATGCTAGGACCTGTAGTCCTTCACTTTTGGGGGGATTACATCCCCAAAAGCAAAGGACTGCAAGTCCCAGCATGAACCCTGGCTGAGATCTACACATGTGACCTCCTCCTTTGCGGACAGCTTACGCTCCCATGACACAAGGGGGAGCCCTAGGGGACCTCAGGGACCCAATACCTTTAAAGAGGTTGTAAACCCATGAAACTATTTTTTTTTTTTGCTGCAACCTGAAAGAGAAACCCATAATGAGCTAGTATGCATTGCATACTAGCTCATTATGAAATACTTACCTTAGAACGAGCCCCCGCAGTGCTGCCCGCTTACCTGTATGACGGGTGACATGTCCAGTCACCCGTCTTCCGGGATCGTGGCATCCGGCCATCTGATTGGCCGGAGCCGCGGGAGCCGACGGTCACGGCACGGGTCTCTGAAGAAACGGCAAGAGCGGCCGTTCCTTCAGAGCGCATGCGCCAGTGACGTCACTGGCTGCATGTAAGGTAAATATCTCCTAAACGGTAGATGTTTAGGAGATATTTACAGTACCTATAGGTAAGCCTTATCATAGGATCATCTATAGGTAAAAGTGTCTCCGTTTAGGAGATATTTAGAGTGCATACTGCCGATGATGTCATCGGCGCAGGCGCTCTGAAGGAACGGCCACCCGTGCCGTTCCTTCAGAGCTCAGTGCCGTGAACGGCGGCTCCCGCGCGCAGGCGCGGGAGTGATGTAATCGCGCCTCCGGCCAATCAGATGGCCGGAGGACGCGAACCCGGAAGCAAGACGGCCGGACATGTCGCCGTCCTGTCGCTAAGGTGGCGGCACGGCGGGGGCTTCGTTTTAAGGTAAGTACTTCACAATGAGCTAGTATGCGATGCATACTAGCTCATTATGCCTTTCTCTTTACAGGGCTTTTTTTTTCTTGGTTTTTTGGGGGTCTTTACTTCCTCTTTAAGATGGAAGTAAACCCTCCTCGGACACTTTTACCTATAGATGATCCTATATTAAGGCTTACCTATAGGTACTGTAAATATCTCCTAAACATGCACTGTTTAGGAGATATCTACCTTACATGCAGCCAGTGACGTCACTGGGGCATGCACTCTGAAGGAACGGCCGCTGGTGCCGTTCCTTCAGAGTCCGGTGCCGTGACCGTCGGCTCCCGTGCGACGTCACCGCGGCTCCGGCCAATCATATGGCGGATCAGATCCCGGAAGACGGGCGACTGGACATGTCGACCGTCATCCAGCTAAGCGGGCGGCACGGCGGGGGCTTGTTCTAAGGTAAGTATTTCATAATGAGCTAGTATGCGATGCATACTAGCTCATTATGTCTTTCTCTTGCAGGGTCAAAAGGAAAAAAAAAAAAAAAAAAGGGTTTACAACCTCTTTAACTGGACTGTATACAGCATGTATATTGATGTCTAGCTGCTCCTGGCTCTAAATAGTTGTCTCATACCTGTATAATACAGGTATGAGACAGGTATATAGTGCCAGGAACAGCTAGACATCAATATACAGGCTGTATACAGTGCCAGGGGGTAAGTACAGGGAAAAAATGCTCCACATGTTGTCCACACATCACATGACACTTTTTTTTTTTGTCACTCACTGGAAATTCTTCTCCAAATCCCGACCACGTCCTAACAGACACTGTGTCCACCGCAGAAGCCAGCAGGTAACTTCACTTTAAATCTGGATTGCCGATTTGCCGCCGTAAGTTTACCAGGCCAGGCCAGCCCCCTCTTCTGCATCGGCCCCACGTTGATGGATGGAGGGAGGAGCCGGAGGTGGGTGGGGCCGAGCGGCTGGGGCCAGTAATCGGCGCGGAGGACGGCTGACCGCGGCGCTTTGCATGGGTCCTCCTCTCTGCTCTGGAGACTGTGACGTCACTGGTTGCTAGACGCTAAGCGGTGATCTAGCAACCAGATCTCCAGGGCAGGGCAGTCGCCGTAACTTCCAGGAAGTGACAGACAGTGTCAGCGCTGCGTGTGACTGTGTAAGTGCCTGAGCGCCTCCCATTTTCAATCGAGTACCGACTACCGACTGACACAAGATACTAAGCGGCCTTTTCTGAGGGGGATCAGATCGGCCCGGGGGGAAATTGCCACCTTGCCCCCCGGCCCAGCCCGCGCCTGCCTGAACTCTGTACTTTGTATGTAACACTCTCCTGAACTCTGCACTCTGTAGGTAGCACACTCCTGAACTCTGCACTTTGTACATAATGCAATCCTGAACTCTGCACTCTGTAAATAGCGGAATCCTGAACTCTGCACTTTGTATGTAGCGCAATCCTAAACACTGAACTTTGTATGTAGCGCACTCCTGAACTCGCCACTCTGTACATAATGCACTCCTGAACTCTGCACTCTGTACGTAGCACACTGCAGATACAAACGGCCATTTGAGGGCAACCATACTGCTCAAATTGAGTTTGATACCTCTGGGCTATACAGTATTAACGAATGGCATCCTTTGGTGGACTTAGGAGGTAAGCCAGCAAGAGGCCTCCTCCCTTGGCTTGGAAAACTGGCTCGTCAGACACATCCAAGGCTACAACAAAATGGTGCCTGTCACTCTGCACACTGCCTCTGCTTATAGTGAACTCCTCTTAGTATAAAAATGATTCAGCTTGGTCTCCTACTCATGGGAGAACCCCCTCTAATATGTTTGGCTCAGTAGGGGCTTAATTGTAGAAGCCTTTAGGATTAAGCCCCTACTGGGCAAAACATGTTAGAGAGGGTTCTACCATTGGTAGGAAACCAAGCCATCACTATATGCCAAGGCAGTGTGTGGATAGGTGCCATTTTCTTGTCTTTCAGCCCTTATGTTACATGTTATTTACCAACTCAGCAAGAAGGGTAAAGTAGGTGGGCTTGGGAGGTAAGCCAGCCAGAGGCCTCCTCCCTTGGCTTGAGAAACTGGCTCTCAGACACATTCAAGGCTACAACAAAATGGCGCCTGTCCACACACTGCCTCTGCATATAGTGAACTCCTCTTAGTATAAAAATGCTTCAGCTTGGTCTTCTACCCATGGGAGAACCCCCTCTAGTATGTTTGGCCCAGTAGGGGCTTAATTGTAGAAGTCTTTAGGATTAATCCCCTACTGGGCAAAACATATTAGAGAGGGTTCTACCATTGGTAGGAGACCAAGCCATCACTATATGCCAAGGCAGTGTGTGGATAGGTGCCATTTTCTTGTCTTTCAGCCTGTATGTTACATGTTATTTACCAACTCAGCAAGAAGGGTAAAGTACGTGGGCTTGGGAGGTAAGCCAGCCAGAGGCCTCCTCCCTTGGCTTGAGAAACTGGCTCGTCAGACACATTCAAGGCTACAACAAAATGGCACACTGCCTCTGCATATAGTGAACTCCTCTTAGTATAAAAATGCTTCAGCTTGGTCTTCTACCCATGGGAGAACCCCCTCTAATATGTTTGGCCCAGTAGGGGCTTAATTGTAGAAGCCTTTAGGATTAAGCCCCTACTGGGCAAAACATGTTAGAGAGGATTCTACCATTGGTAGGAGACCAAGCCATTTTTTACTAAGAAGAATTTACTATATGCCAAGGCAGTGTGTGGATGGGTGCCATTTTCTTGTCTTTCAGCCTGTATGTTACATGTTATTTACCAACTCAGCAAGAAGGGTAAAGTAGGTGGGCTTGGGAGGTAAGCCAGCAAGAGGCCTCCTCCCTTGGCTTGAGAAACTGGCTCGTCAGACACATTCAAGGCTACAACAAAATGGCACACTGCCTCTGCATATAGTGAACTCCTCTTAGTATAAAAATGCTTCAGCTTGGTCTTCTACCCATGGGAGAACCCCCTCTAGTATATTTGGCCCAGTAGGGGCTTAATTGTAGAAGCCTTTATGATTAAGCCCCTACTGGGCAAAACATGTTAGAGAAGGTTCTACCATTGGTAGGAGACCAAGCCATTTTTTACTGAGAAGAATTCATTATATGCCAAGGCAGTGTGTGGATAGGTGCCATTTTCATGTCTTTCAGCCCGTATGTTACATATTATTTACCAACTCAGCAAGAAGGGTAAAGTACGTGGGCTTGGGAGGTAAGCCAGCAAGAGGCCTCCTCCCTTGGCTTGAGAAACTGGCTCGTCAGACACATCCAAGGCTACAACAAAATGGCACACTGCCTCTGCATATAGTGAACTCCTCTTAGTATAAAAATGCTTCAGCTTGGTCTTCTACCCATGGGAGAACCCCCTCTAGTATTTTTGGCCCAGTAGGGGCTTAATTGTAGAAGCCTTTAGGATTAAGCCCCTACTGGGCAAAACATGTTAGAGAGGGTTCTACCATTGGTAGGAGACCAAGCCATCACTATATGCCAAGGCAGTGTGTGGATGGTGCCATTTTCTTGTCTTTCAGCCTGTATGTTACATGTTATTTACCAACTCAGCAAGAAGGGTAAAGTAGGTGGGCTTGGGAGGTAAGCCAGCAAGAGGCCTCCTCCCTTGGCTTGAGAAACTGGCTCGTCAGACACATTCAAGGCTACAACAAAATGGCACACTGCCTCTGCATATAGTGAACTCCTCTTAGTATAAAAATGCTTCAGCTTGGTCTTCTACCCATGGGAGAACCCCCTCTAGTATATTTGGCCCAGTAGGGGCTTAATTGTAGAAGCCTTTATGATTAAGCCCCTACTGGGCAAAACATGTTAGAGAAGGTTCTACCATTGGTAGGAGACCAAGCCATTTTTTACTGAGAAGAATTCATTATATGCCAAGGCAGTGTGTGGATAGGTGCCATTTTCATGTCTTTCAGCCCGTATGTTACATATTATTTACCAACTCAGCAAGAAGGGTAAAGTACGTGGGCTTGGGAGGTAAGCCAGCAAGAGGCCTCCTCCCTTGGCTTGAGAAACTGGCTCGTCAGACACATCCAAGGCTACAACAAAATGGCACACTGCCTCTGCATATAGTGAACTCCTCTTAGTATAAAAATGCTTCAGCTTGGTCTTCTACCCATGGGAGAACCCCCTCTAGTATTTTTGGCCCAGTAGGGGCTTAATTGTAGAAGCCTTTAGGATTAAGCCCCTACTGGGCAAAACATGTTAGAGAGGGTTCTACCATTGGTAGGAGACCAAGCCATCACTATATGCCAAGGCAGTGTGTGGATGGTGCCATTTTCTTATCTTTCAGCCCGTATGTTACATGTTATTTACCAACTCAGCAAGAAGGGTAAAGTAGGTGGGCTTGGGAGGTAAGCCAGCAAGAGGCCTCCTCCCTTGGCTTGAGAAACTGGCTCGTCAGACACATTCAAGGCTACAAGAAAATGGCACACTGCCTCTTCATATAGTGAACTCCTCTTAGTATAAAAATGCTTCAGCTTGGTCTTCTACCCATGGGAGAACCCCCTCTAATATGTTTGGCCCAGTAGGGGCCTAATTGTTGAAGCCTTTAGGATTAAGCCCCTACTGGGCAAAACATGTTAGAGAGGGTCCTACCATTGGTAGGAGACCAAGCCATTTTTTACTAAGAAGAATTCACTATATGCCAAGGCAGTGTTTGAATAGGTGCCATTTTTTTGTCTTTCAGCCCGTATGTTACATGTTATTTACCAACTCAGCAAGAAGGGTAAAGTAGGTGGGCTTGGGAGGTAAGCCAGCAAGAGGCCTCCTCCCTTGGCTTGAGAAACTGGCTCGTCAGACACATTCAAGGCTACAACAAAATGGCACACTGCCTCTGCATATAGTGAACTCCTCTTAGTATAAACATGCTTCAATTTGGTCTTCTACCCATGGGAGAACCCCCTCTAATATGTTTAGCCCAGTAGGGGCTTAATTGTAGAAGCCTTTATGATTAAGCCCCTACTGGGCAAAACATGTTAGAGAAGGTTCTACCATTGGTAGGAGACCAAGCCATCACTATATGCCAAGGCAGTGTGTGGATAGGTGCCATTTTCTTGTCTTTCCGCCCATATGTTACATGTTATTTACCAACTCAGCAAGAAGGGTAAAGTAGGTGGGCTTGGGAGGTAAGCCAGCCAGAGGCCTCCTCCCTTGGCTTGAGAAACTGGCTCTCAGACACATTCAAGGCTACAACAAAATGGCACACTGCCTCTGCATATAGTGAACTCCTCTTAGTATAAAAATGCTTCAGCTTGGTCTTCTACCCATGGGAGAACCCCCTCTAATATGTTTGGCCCAGTAGGGGCTTAATTGTAGAAGCGTTTAGGATTAAGCCCCTACTGGGCAAAACATGTTAGAGAAGGTTCTACCATTGGTAGGAGACCAAGCCATCACTATATGCCAAGGCAGTGTGTGGATAGGTGCCATTTTCTTGTCTTTCAGCCCGTATGTTACATGTTATTTACCAACTCAGCAAGAAGGGTAAAGTAGGTGGGCTTGGGAGGTAAGCCAGCAAGAGGCCTCCTCCCTTGGCTTGAGAAACTGGCTCGTCAGACACATTCAAGGCTACAACAAAATGGCACACTCTCTCTGCATATAGTGAACTCCTCTTAGTATAAAAATGCTTCAGCTTGGTCTTCTACCCATGGGAGAACCCCCTCTAATATGTTTGGCCCAGTAGGGGCTTAATTGTTGAAGCCTTTAGGATTAAGCCCCTACTGGGCAAAACATGTTAGAGAAGGTTCTACCATTGGTAGGAGACCAAGCCATTTTTTACTAAGAAGAATTTACTATATGCCAAGGCAGTGTATGGATGGGTGCCATTTTCTTGTCTTTCAGCCCATATGTTACATATTATTTACCAACTCAGCAAGAAGGGTAAAGAAGGTGGGCTTGGGAGGTAAGCCAGCAAGAGGCCTTCTCCCTTGGCTTGAGAAACTGACTTGTCAGACACATTCAAGGCTACAACAAAATGGCACAAAAATGCTTCAGCTTGGTCTTCTACCCATGGGAGAACCCCCTCTAATATGTTTGGCCCAGTAGGGGCTTAATTGTAGAAGCCTTTAGGATTAAGCCCCTACTGGGCAAAACATGTTAGAGAGGGTTCTCCCATTGGTAGGAGACCAAGCCATCACTATATGCCAAGGCAGTGTGTGGATAGGTGCCATTTTCTTGTCTTTCAGCCCGTATGTTACATGTTATTTACCAACTCAGCAAGAAGGGTAAAAAAGATCCAAACCAAGATTGGATGCCATTTTTCATATACATATGGCATACCTTTTGGGTCTAATGCCAATTTGCCAAATTGGCGCATTTAAAATCTGAATTTTTTTCAGAATGGCAGAGAAAAGCAAACTCTCGCTATTGTTGATCCCTATTCCTGAGCAGTATGCTGTGAGATTATGGTAAGCACGGCGCGTATCATTGTTCCTCAGTCCCAGCAGTCTGCACCGTGCCCGCATCCCCGCTCTGTAAGAAGTGCCTGCTGTTAATCAAGGAATCCCCATTCCTTCTCAGCAAGCGCTGACTATTATGGAGCTCTCAGTGCAAAGAGAGCGGAACAAAAAAAAAAAAGGCGTTCATTACATCACGCTCCGACCTTCGCTGCACTGAGCGTCTCTGCCTGTTCCCCGCTAACTGCATTACGTTTCCTTCAAAGCTCCTTTTTGCTAGAAAACGCATCGAGTTTAAATAAATTCCAGCAATTAGCCCTCGGCGTTAACAATGCCTTCCAGCTCCACCGCTGGAACAATACCGATCCTTCTCGGCACAAGGCATCCATCAGCGATCTGACCAACGCTTGGCAAGGGTGGCCTCTTCCATGCATCTCTGCCACGCTGCTATAAATCCTCACGCCCATCTTGTGATGCGCCCATCGTAACAGGGGGCTTTCAGCTCAGGTTTACATTGCGTATAATTTGCCTTCACTGCTTCCTCCTTTCCCTCCAGATATTTCTCAACAAAACCTTTTTTTTTCCATTTTAATGACATACCTTATTTTAGTCCCAGTGATGTTGTCACTGGGTCTCTGTGCTTCTCTATGCAACACAGGCACATCATGGCTGGTGGGAGGGTGCTGTACTTGCTGAAATCACAGAGCCCTACCTTGTACTCTCCTCAAGTGACCTCAGGAGGCTCTTGGGAGGTGTTATGCAAATATCTAAGGGCTTTGATGGGTGAGGGTCTACAGTCCTAGAAAGGGCTGAGTGTCCAGGGCAACACCCATGCTGAGCCTCCATGATTGAAAGAAATGAAATCCAATGAATGAAAGTGGGCGGGCCAGGGACAGTCAGGCTGGGGAGGAAAAGACTAGATCAGGGGTCTTCAAACTTTCTAATTAAAGGGCCGGATTACTGTCCTTCAGAGTTTAAGGGGGGCGGACTGTGGCCATCGGGAGTAGAAAATGTCCCAGCATCAGTTGAAGTAAACAATGCCCCATCATTGGTGTCATTGGTAGGAATTGTGTCCCATCATTGGTGTCATTGGGCCCCATCATTGGTGTCATTGGGCCCCATCATTGGTGTCATTGGTAGGAATTGTGTCCCATTATTGGTGTCATTGGGAGGAATTGTGTCCCATCATTGCTGTCATTGGGCCCCATCATTGATGTCATTGCTAGGAATTGTGTCCCATTATTGGTGTCATTGGGAGGAATTGTGCCTCAATTTTTGCTTAATTGGGAGGAATATTGCCCAATCATTGATGTCATTGGGAGGAATTGTGCCTCATCATTACTGTAATTGGGCCTTATCCTTGGTGTCATTGGTAGGAATCGAGGCCCTTCGTTGAAGTCATTGGTAGGAATCGAGGCCCTTCGTTGAAGTCATTGGGGAGGAATTGAGGCCCTTCGTTGGTGTCATTGGGAGGAAATGTGCCCCATTGTTGGTGTCTATTAATGAAATGGGGCCCAAAGGGCCAGATAAAAGCAGGCAAAGGGCCACTTTTGGCCCCTGGGCCGCAGTTTGAAGATCACTGGACTAGATGATTCTATGAGCTGCAGTGTCCAAGAGGGCGAGCAAGTGAGACACACATAATAAGGAGGATTAGGATCAATCAGGGAAGGTAAAGGGAGTTTTTTTTATTTATTTTGTGGGGTTTCTGCATCACATAGTAATTGCATTTGCTACATGTTTAGACCAGGGTTCAGCAACCACCGGGCCATGGCCTCCCTCCTTCCACAGTGGCCTACAGTGCCCCCTAGCTTGCTGCAAAGCCTCCAGCCTCCCCCCATCTCCATAGTTCTCCCAACCTCCAGCAGTGTCCCCCAGGTCCTGTAGTGGCCTGCAGTGCCCCCCAGCTTGCTGTAGAGTCCCTATCCAATCTATAGTTCCCCCAACCTCCCTCAGTGTCCCCCAGCTTCCATAGTGGCCTGCAGTGCCCCCTAGCTTGCTGTAGAGTCCCTATCCCACCTATAGTTCCCCCAACCTCCCTCAGTGTCCCCCAGCTTCCATAGTGGCCTGCAGTGCCCCCTAGCTTGCTGTAGAGCCCCTATCCCAGCCATAGTCCCCCCAACCTCCCTCAGTGTCCCCCAGCTTCCATAGTGGCCTGCCGTGCCCCCTAGCTTGCTGCAGAGCCCTTAGCCCATCCATAGTTTCCTCAACCTCCAGCAGTGTCCCCCAGCTCCCATAGTGGCCTGCAGTGCCCCCTAGCTTGCTGTAGAGCCCCTATCCCACCCATAGTCCCCCCAACCTCCCTCAGTGTCCCCCAGCTTCCATAGTGGCCTGCAGTGCCCCCTAGTATGCTGCAGAGCCTCCAGCATCCCCCCCCCTCCCCATAGCTCACCAAACCTCCAGCAGTGTCCCCCCAGCTCCCATAGTGGTCTTCAGTCCCCCTAGCTTGCTGCAGAGCCCCTAGCCCATCCATAGTCCCCCCAACCTCCCTCAGTGTCCCCCAGCTTCCATAGTGGCCTGCCATGCCCCCTAGCTTGCTGCAGAGCCCTTAGCCCACCCATAGTTTCCTCAACCTCCAGCAGTGTCCCCCAGCTCCCGTAGTGGTCTTCAGTGCCCCCTAGCTTGCTGCAGAGCCCCTAGCCCACCCATAGTGCCCCCAACCTCCAGTAGTGTCCCCCAGATTCCACAGTGGTCTGCATTGCCCCCTAGTTTGCTGCAGAGCCTCCAGCCCTCCCTCCACCCCCACATAGTTCCCTAATCCTCTAGCAGTGTCCCCCCAGCTTTCATAATGGCCTGCAGTGCCCCCTGGTTTGCTGCAGAGCCTCCAGCTCACCCATAGTGCCCCCAACCTCCAGCAGTGTTCCCCAGATTCCATAGTGGCTTATAGTGCCCCCTAGCTTGCTGCACAGCCCCTAGCCCCCCATAGTTCACCAAACTTCCAGCAGTGTCCCCCAGCTCCCATAGTGGCCTTCGGTGTCCCCTAGTTTTCTGCAGAGCCTCCAGCTCACCCATATTGGCCCCAACCTCCAGCAGTGTCCCCCAGATTCCGTAGTGGCCTATAGTGCCCCCAGCTTGCTGCACAGCCCCTAGCCCCCCATAGTTCACCAAACGTCCAGCAGTGTCCCCCAGCTCCCATAGTAGCCTTCTGTGTCCCCTAGTTTTCTGCAGAGCCTCCAGCTCACCCATATTGGCCCCAACCTCCAGCAGTGTCTTCTAGATTCCATAGTGGCTTATAGTGCCCCCAGCTTGCTGCACAGCCCCTAGCCCACCCATTGTGCCCCCAAACTTCTATTGTGTGAGTATAAACTATTCTTACTGCCCTATGGTTTCGATGTTTATTACCAGTTTAGGGTTGGCCACAAACCAGCCAATGATAGCTAGCAATGCTTTCAGCTTTGAGCATACCTCCTGAGAACCTTCCAGGCAGATGATGGTGTTTTATCATGCCGAGAGATCTGCCAGTGCCCCCGAACCTTTACTCTGCCGTGTACTGCATGGGGTACATGTACTGCGGCAGAGGCGTAACTAGAACCTTCAGGGCCCTGATGCAAGAAACCATGAAGGGCCCCCCAGACCCCTGGCCGGGGCCCTTACCTTCAAGCCCAGGGCTCTTCCCACTAATCCTGGGGCTCTTTACACTCGTTGCATGGCCTTTTATTACGGTCCCGCAGCAGGATTCTTTCACAGGTTCTACAGTAGGCCCCCTTCCTGCAATCTTGGGGCCTCCCCACAGTGGTGCAATGCCAGGGTCCGGTCGCAAGTGTGACCTTTGCGATCCTGGAAGTTCACCCACTGGTTTGCTACCGGGCCCCCTGGAGCATGGGGCCCGGTAGCGATTGCAACCCCTGCATCCCCTGTAGTTACGCCCCTGTACTGCGGGGTACGGACTGTGCCCTGAAATCACTATTTGGGAACAGTCTAATGCTCAAGAACAAGCAGACATATCTCCATGCTCAGCCTTCTCAGGAAGCTACCTGTCCATATATGGTCAACCTAAAGTACAACTAAGGAGTAAGCATAACCTGCATAGGTAATTAACAAATTGTTCTGACCCCATGTACAGGCACAGAAATATTATGGGTTAAGGAATCCTTACATATTAGGGAACGTACAATTCAGCCTACGTAGTCCATCTATACCCGTCTATGACGAACCTAAAGCACAACTAAGGAGGAAGCATACCCTGCATAGCTAATGAACACATTTGTCTGCCCCCATGTACATGCACAGACATAGTAAGGGGTTCTTACATATATGGGAACATACAAGGGGTAAGGGGTCCTTACATATAAGGGAAGTACAATTCAGCCTACGCAGCCCATCTATACTCATTTATGGCCAACCTAAAGCACAGCTAAGAAGGAAGCATAACTTGCATAGATAATGAACATGTTTGTCTGTCCCCATATACATGCACAGGCATATTATGGGGTGAGGAGTACTTACAAATAAGTGATTGTACAATTCAGCCTACACGGCCCATCTATACTCATCTATGGCCCACCTAAAGCACAACTAAGGAGGAAGCATAACCTGCATAGGTAATGAACAAATATGTCTGTCCCCATGTACAGGCACATAAATATTATGGGGTAAGGAATCCTTACATATTAGGGAACGTACAATTCAGCCTACGCAGCCCTATGCCTATCTATGGTAAACCTAAAGCACAACTAGGGAGGAAGCATAACTTGCATAGGTAATGAACACATTTGTCTGTCCCCATGTACATGCACAGACAAAGTAAGAAGAAAGGGGTTGTTACATATAAGTGAACATACAATTCAGTCTACACAGTCCCTCTATGCCCATCTATGGCAAACCTAAAGCTCAACTAAGGAAGAAGTATAACCTGCATAGGTAATGAACACATTTGTCTGCCACCATGTACATGCACAGACATAGTAATGGGTCCTTACATATATGGGAACATACAAGGGTAAGAGGTCCTTACACATAAGGGAAGTACAATTCAGCCCATGCAGCCCATACATGCTCAAATATGGCCATTCTAAAGTACAACTAAGGAGGAAGCATAACCTGCATATGTAATGAACACATTTGTCTGTCCCCATGTACATGCACAGGCATATTACGGGGTGAGGAGTACTAACAAATAAGAGAATGTACAATTCAGCCTACGCAGCCCATCTATACTCATCTATGGCCAACCTAAAGTACAGCTCAGGAGGAAGCCTAACCTGCATAGGTAATGAAATGTGTCTGTCCCCATGTAAACACACAGACAGGGGTAAGGAACCCTTACATATAAGATAGCGTATAATTCAGCCTACACAGCCCATCTATGCTCATCTATAGTAAACCTAAAGCACAACTAAGGAGGAAGTATAATGTGCATAGTTAATGAGCACATTTGCCTGTCCCCATGTACATGCACAGACATAGTAAGGGGTCCTTACATATATGGGAACATACAAGGGGTAAGGGGTCCTTACACATAAGGGAAGTACAATTCAGCCTACACAGCCCATACATGTTCATGTATAGTAAACCTAAAGCACAACTTAGGAGGAAGCATAACCTGCATAGGTAATGAAATGTGTCTGTCTGTCCCCATGTACCACACATACATAGGCTACCAAACAACTTAAAGGGGACTTTCACCAGAAAAAGAGAATTGTTTGGATCTGGCTCCACCCCTCTCCCATAATTGGAATATTTTTGTATGACTTTTGTTGGCAGGTGTTCCTAGGTGAGGACGATGTTTGCACCCGATGCGGTCTTCGGTACCTGGAAGAGCCCTTCAACACATCTATGCATTTAAAACGGCACAATTAAAGAGGTACAGGACCCCTGGCTGCTGCCTCTGCAGTTAAAGGGGGAAGCGGTTGAGGGGGCGGTAAAAATGTGGGTCAACCGTGGGTTTTACCGCCCCACAAACCAAAAGTGTAAACAAGCCCTAAGTGAGCAATCTTTTATCTACAGCGAGTGAAGAAACAAAACCCAGGAGTAGCCACCCGTCCTTATTCCTCTTGCAAAATAAATCCAAGCCCTGATGAAGGGAGGTCCATGTATAACCCCCGAAACGTGTTGTAAACTTCTAAAATACTTCTTTTTACTGTGACAAATGAAAATTTTAACCCATAACAGCCTTTCTCAACTTGTTCTACACCAAGGAACCCCTGAGATAAGGTTAAGGTCTCAGGGAAGCTCTGCTAATAATGACTATATCTACACCTCATGTTACATTAGTGTGATGGCCAGTGGGAAGAATGCTCCTCGCACTTGTGCTCATTTTGAACATTCCCTCCTTACAGATAACTGGAAGAGCAATGGTGTCACTGGGAACTTGCCTGGTAGACAGATATTGCTCATTGCTCAAGGAACCTCTAACAATCTCTGGAGGAACCCTAGGTTTCCATGGACCCATGTTTGAGATACCCTGGTCTAGACCAAACCCAACATTTTTCTTTTATCATCCTTTCACTGCATACAAGCCGACTTTTCCAGGGACCACGCCAGGGCTAAACCAGGCTACAGCGATCATTTTTACCTATTTGGAATCTCCACCAAGCTTGGAGTCCATCGCTCCACCACTGTAAGAGAAGGTCAGTTGGAACCAAACAGGCATTGGCGCGAATGCGCGGGCACATTAGCGTGTGCACAAGAAGAAATGTGCACACTGGTGCCAAACGGCCTATTTAACCACTTAAGCCCCGGAAGATTTTACCCCCTTCCTGACCAGGGCCTATTTTGCAATTCGGCACTGCGTGACTTTAATGGACAATTGCCTCGGTCGTGCGACGCTGTACCTAAACAAATTTGACGTCCTTTTTTCCCACAAACAGAGCTTTCTTTTGGTGGTATTTGATCACCTGTGCGATTTTTTGATCATGCGCTATAAACAAAAAAAGAGCATAAATTTTGCAAAAATAACAATAATTTTCACATTTTTTTATAAGAAATTCCCAAAAAAAAAATGTAAAAATCAAAATTTTTTAACATTTTAGGCCAATTTGTTTTATGCTACATATGTTTGGTAAAAAAATCGCAATAAGCGTATTTTGATTGGTTTGCGCAAAAGTTATTGCGTTAACTAACTAAGGGAAAGATTTCTGTCATTTTTGGTGTTTTTTTTTTAAATGCGTAATGGTGGCGATCTGCAATTTTTTTTGCGGTACTGTGACATTGCGGCGGACAGATCGGACCATTGACTGACATTTTTGACACTTTTGGGGTTACCAGTGACATTACTACAGTAATCAGTGCTATATATATGCACTGTTACTGCAAAATGACACTGGCAGTGAAGGAGTTAACTCTATTGGAGAGGAAGGGGTTAAGTGTGTCCCTAGGGGCGTGTTTCTAACTGTGATTGGCTGTGGCTACTGGTGTAAGAACAGAGATCAACGGTCCTACATAGTAGAACCGTATGATCACCATTCTTACACAGGGGAGAATGACAGGCGGCCTTGTTTACATTAGCCGCCTGCCTTTCTTCCGGTGTAACGGACGATCGCGAGTGCCTGGCGGACATCGGGTCCGCCGGGCACACGCGCGGGGGGGTCCGTGACCGCACGGGAGCGGGAGAGCGCCTCTGGCGGCGCGCACTTGCTCCCTAGAGCTTCACAGGCTAGCGACGTAGTACTACGTTGCTTTGTCTGTGAGGGGCTGACTGCCACAGTAAATAGTCGTGCTGCGGTCGGCAAGCGGTTAAGCTGAGCAATGACAGGAGAACATTGCTGAGTGGTCTTAAAGCTTGTTCCGGTTTACCTGTTCCCTGATCTGCTTCCTGCCTACCTGTGTTTGACCCGGCTTGACCTTGACTCTCCTCTGAATTTCCACCTGCCTACCAGTGACCTCGGCCTATGCTTTGACCCTGCTCCTGTCTCATACCCGCGTTGCCCGGCTGTTGACGACCCCTTGGCCTGTGTTCCAGCTACACTCCTGCCTTCAAATCCAGCATCACGGAGTTCCGGTTCCAGCTGCTTATCTGGTAAACCACAGCCATCAGTTTCCTGTCAAGCCTCAGCTGGTGCCATTTGCTATACCGGCCCTCGTGCCACTCTGTGTGCCACACTACCTATCATCTCTACCAGGGGTGTTGGACAGGAGGAGCAAGAGAAGCGATCGCTACAGCTCGAGCTCCACCAGGTACGTGATAACCACCATTTGAACAATTTGGAATCTCAAACAAGCTTGGAATCCATCGCTGTAACACCATTTAAACAATTTGGTATCTCCACCAAGCTTGGAGTTTATTGCTCTAACACCATTTAAAGGATTTGGAATCTCCACCAAGCTTGGAGTCCATCACTCCATCCCCATATGAACTATTTGGAAACTCCACTTAGCTTGGAGCCCATCGTTCTACCAATATTTGAATGATTTTGAATCTCCACCAAGCTTAAGCCCCGTACACACGCGTCAAAAATTGGCAGGGAATTTTCGTCCAACGTCCGATCTGCCGATTTTCGGCTTGTTAGTATGATGCTTCCGACAACCGACTCCGACTTTTCGGCCGAAAAAAATCTGGTGTGCAGGCTATAAAATTTTTGTCTGCCGTCAAAACACGGTCGATTTTCGTGCAGTCAGTACAGATTTAGATGGGGAAAAATCTTATGAGCAAGACTGGGCATTCTCAGAGAAGAAAGAACACAAAGAAAGCAAACCAACACATGACATCACTTCTGAAGCAGATTTTTGTTGGCCGAGAAAATTCGTGTGCAGTCTAGGCACATTCCAACCAACAAAACACCACTCTGGACAAAAGACGGACGATCGGTCGGCCGATAATCGTTGCGTGTGTACGGGGCTTTAGAGTCTATCACTCTACCACCATTTGAACAATTTGGAATCTTCACTAAGCTTGGAGTCCATTGCTGTAACACCATTTAAAGAATTTGTAATCTCCACCAAGCTTGGAGTCCATCGCTCCACCACCATTTGAACTATTTGGAATCTCCACCAAGCATGGAATCCATTGCTCCACCACCGTCTGAACGATTTGCAATCCCCACCAAGCTTGGAGTCCATCACTTTACCACCATTTGAGTGATCTGAAATCTCCACCAAGCATAAAGTCCATCACTCTAACACCATTTGAATGTTTTGTAATCTCTGCCAAGCTTGGAATCCATCACTTTGCCACCATTTGAAATATTTGGAATCTCAACCAAGCTTGGAGTCCTTTGCTACTCTATAATTTGAGTGATTTGGAATCTCCACCAAGCTTGGAGCCCATTGTTCTACTAATATTTGAACAGTTTTGAATCTCCACCAAGCTTGGAATCCATCACCCTACCTCCGTTTAAACAATTTGGAATTAACACCAAGCTTGGAGTCCATCGCTCCGCAGCTTAGAGTCCATTGCTCCACCACCATTCGAATAATTTGGAATCTCCACCAAGCTTGGAGTCCATTGATCCGCAGCTTAGAGTCCATCGCTCCACCACCATTTGAAAGATTTGGAACCTTCACCAAGCTTGGAGTCCATTGCTCCACCACCATTTGAACAATTTTGAATCTCCACCGTGCTTGAAGGCCATCGCTCCACCACCATTTGAAAGATTTGGAATCTCTACCGTGCTCAAAGACCATCGCTCAACCACCATTTGAATAATTTGGAACCTTCACCAAGCTTGGAGTCCATCGCTCCACCACCATTTGAACGATTTGGAATCTCCACCGTGCTTGAAGACCATCGCTCCACCACCATTTGAATGATTTGGAACCTTCACCAAGCTTGGAGTCCATCGCTCCACCACCATTTGAATGATTTGTACCCTTCACCAAGCTTGGAATCCATTGCTCCACCACCGTCTGAACGATTTGCAATCCCCATCAAGCTTGGAGTCCATCACTTTACCACCATTTGAGTGATCTGAAATCTCCACCAAACATAAAGTCCATCACTCTAACACCATTTGAATGTTTTGTAATCTCTGCCAAGCTTGGAATCCATCACTTTTCCACCATTTGAAATATTTGGAATCTCAACCAAGCTTGGAGTCCTTTGCTACACTATAATTTGAGTGATTTGGAATCTCCACCAAGCTTGGAGCCCATTGTTCTACTAATATTTGAACAGTTTTGAATCTCCACCAAGCCTGGAATCCATCACCCTACCTCCGTTTAAAAAATTTGGAATTAACACCAAGCTTGGAGTCCATCGCTCCGCAGCTTAGAGTCCATTGCTCCACCTCCATTCGAATAATTTGGAATCTCCACCAAGCTTGGAGTCCATTGATCCGCAGCTTAGAGTCCATCGCTCCACCACCATTTGAAAGATTTGGAACCTTCACCAAGCTTGGAGTCCATTGCTCCACCACCATTTGAACAATTTGGAATCTCCACCGTGCTTGAAGGCCATTGCTCCACCACCATTTGAAAGATTTGGAATCTCTACCGTGCTTGAAGACCATCGCTCCACTACCATTTGAATAATTTGGAACCTTCACCAAGCTTGGAGTCCATCGCTCCACCACCATTTGAACGATTTGGAATCTTCACCAAGCTTGAAGGCCATTGCTCCACCACCATTTGAACGATTTGGAATCTCCACCGTGCTTGAAGACCATCGCTCCACCACCATTTGAATGATTTGGAACCTTCACCAAGCTTGGAGTCCATCGCTCCACCACCATTTGAATGATTTGTACCCTTCACCAAGCTTGGAATCCATTGCTCCACCACCGTCTGAACGATTTGCAATCCCCACCAAGCTTGGAGTCCATCACTTTACCACCATTTGAGTGATCTGAAATCTCCACCAAGCATAAAGTCCATCACTCTAACACCATTTGAATGTTTTGTAATCTCTGCCAAGCTTGGAATCCATCAATCTGCCACCATTTGAAATATTTGGAATCTCAACCAAGCTTGGAGTCCTTTGCTACACTATAATTTGAGTGATTTGGAATGTCCATCAAGCTTGGAGCCCATTGTTCTACCAATATTTGAACAATTTTGAATCTCCACCCAGCTTGGAGTCCATCGTTCTACCAATAGTTGAACTATTTTGAATCTCAACCAAGCCTAAAGTCCTTCACTACACTACCAATTGAGTGATTTGGAATCTTCACCAAGCTTGAAGCCCATCGTTCTACCAATAGTTGAACTATTTTGAATCTCTACCAAGCTTGGAATCCATCACCCTACCTCCGTTTGAACAATTTGGAATCAACACCAAGCTTGGAGTCCATTGCTCCACCATCATTTGAATGATTTAGAAACTCCACCAAGCTTGGAGTCCATCGCTTCACCACCATTTGAAAGATTTGGAACCTTCACCAAGCTTGTAAACCATTGCTCCACCACCATTTGAACAATTTGGAATCTCCACCGTGCTTGAAGACCATCGCTCCACCACCATTTGAACGATTTGGAATCTTCCCCAAGCTTGAAGACCATCGCTCCACCACCATTTGAATGATTTGGAACCTTCACCAAGCTTGGAGTCCATCGCTTCACCACCATTTGAAAGATTTGGAACCTTCACCAAGCTTGGAGTCCATCGCTCCACTACCATTTGAACTATTTGGAATCTCCACCGTGCTTAAAGGCCAACGCTCCACCAGCATTTGAACGATTTGGAATCTTCACCAAGCTTGGACTCCATAGCTCTACCACCAACTATTTGGAATGTCCACGAAGCTTGGAGTCCATTGCTCCACCACCATTTGAATGATTTGGAACCTTCACCAAGCTTGGAGTCCATCGCTCCACCACCATTTGAACTATTTGGAATCTCCACCGTGCTTAAAGGCCAACGCTCCACCAGCATTTGAACGATTTGGAATCTTCACCAAGCTTGGACTCCATAGCTCTACCACCTACTATTTGGAATGTCCACGAAGCTTGGAGTCCATTGCTCCAACACCGTAATCCCAAAGGGTTATATACATGGAATTGATCACATTTCCAAAAATGTAATAAATGCCACAGATCGCTTTCCTGCAATGTGCAGAGAGAACCGGGAGGGGAACCGACTTGGCAGTTTCCCGGTGCTCTAAGGACAAAACATCCAAGGATTCAGACGTGCAATTGCAGGTCATCTTTCCTTCCGTACAGCTGTATTTACAGCAGCGGGGGGTCCTCACATATAAGGGAACGTACAATTCACCCAACACAGCCTGCAAAATATATTTATATCTACCGCAAAATAATCGCAGCCCCTCCCGTCACACAGCCACTGTGTTTTGTGGGCAATGCGCACCAGGAATGAGGTGGACTCTCTCTGGCTTTTTGCAGCTTCTAATGCACATTGTGAGAAGCTCGCAGTATGCAGTGAAATCAGAGGAAGCCGTTTCAGTGCAGGAGAAGAGTCGCTACAACTGTGCAGTAAGGGAAGGCTGGAGGTCAGAATTTGAAGGCCAAGTCTGTGCAAAAAATGATTATTTGGATTTGTAGATGACGCTGGAGGCCGAAGTGTCCTCCCTTCCTTCCCCTATTTCAGAAGCATAGATTCAAGTCTTGCCTTTTTTTACCCCTCTTGCTGAATTGCCCCAGGCAGCTGCCTCTTCCGCCTTCCCCTCGGCCCCGCACTGACTATTATATCTCCATGAGTGCCCATCAGAGTCCCCCCTTATATCTTCAGGAGTGCTCATCAGAGTCCCCTCTTATATCTCCAGGAATGTCCATCAGAGTCCCCCCTTATATCTCCAGGCGTGTCCATCAGAGTACCGTCCTTATATCTCCAGGAGTGTCCATCAGAGTCCCCCCTTATATTTCCAGGAATGTCCATCAGAGTCCCCCCTTATATCTCCAGGAGTGTCCATCAGAGTCTCCCCTTATATCTCCAGGAGTGTCCATCAGAGTACCCTCCTTATATCTCCAGGAGTGTCCATCAGAGCCCCCCCTTATATCTCCAGGAGTGTCCATCAGAGTCCCCCCTTATA
Source organism: Pelophylax lessonae (assembly GCF_965119305.1). Taxonomy (NCBI): domain Eukaryota; kingdom Metazoa; phylum Chordata; class Amphibia; order Anura; family Ranidae; genus Pelophylax; species Pelophylax lessonae. Next base: position 27,089,923 of record NC_138774.1, read on the forward strand.
TCTCCAGGAGTGTCCATCAGAGTCCCCCCTTATATCTCCAGGAGTGTCCACCAGAGTCCCCCCTTATATCTCCAGGAGTGCCCATTAGAGTCCCCCCTTATATCTCCAGGAGTGTCCATCAGAGTCCCCCCTTATATCTCCACGAATGTCCATCAGAGTTCCCCCCTTATATGACCAGGAACGTCCATCAGAATCCCCCCTTATATCTCCAGGGGTGTCCATCAGAGTCCCCCCTTATATCTCCAGGAACGTCCATCAGCATTCCCCCTTATATCTTCAGTAGTATCCATCAGAGTCCCCCCTCATATCTCCAGGAATGTCCATCAGAATACTCCCTTATATCTTCAGGAGTGTCCATCAGAGCCCCCCTTATATCTCCAGGAGTGTCCATCAGAGCCCCCCTTATATCTCCAGGAATGTCCATCAGAATCCCCCCTTATATCTTCAGGAGTGTCCATCAGAGCCCCCCTTATATCTCCAGGAGTGTCCATCAGAGCCCCCCTTATATCTCCAGGAGTGTCCATCAGAGCCCCCCCTTATATCTCAAGGAATTTCCATCAGAGTCCCCCCTTATATCTTCAGAAGTGTCAATCAGAGCCCCACCTTTATATCTCCAGGAATGTCCATCAGAGTCCCCCCTTATATCTCCACGAATGTCCATCAAAGTTCCCCCCTTATATGACCAGGAACGTCCATCAGAATCCCCCCTTATATCTCCAGGGGTGTCGATCAGAGTCCCCCCTTATATCTCCAGGAACGTCCATCAGCATTCCCCCTTATATCTTCAGTAGTATCCATCAGAGTCCCCCCTTATATCTCCAGGAATGTCCATCAGAATCCTCCCTTATATCTCCAGGAATGTCCATCAGAATCCCCCCTTATATCTCCAGGAGTATCCATCAGAGCCCCCCCCCCCTTATATCTCCAGGAGTGTCCATCAGAGCCCCCCTTATATCTCCAGGAGTGTCCATCAGAGCCCCCCTTATATCTCCAGGAGTATCCATCAGAGCCCCCCCCTTATATCTCCAGGAGTGTCCATCAGAGCCCCCCTTATATCTCCAGGAGTGTCCATCAGAGCCCCCCTTATATCTCCAGGAATGTTCATCAGAGTCCCCCTTATACCTCAAGGAATTTCCATCAGAGTCCCCCCTTATATCTTCAGAAGTGTCAATCAGAGCCCCCCCTTTATATCTCCAGGAATGTCCATCAGAGCCCCCCTTTATATCTCCAGAAAGGTCCTTCAGAGCCCCCCGTATATATCCTCCCCCATTGCAAACATTATTTTTTTGTTACGCCCGGAATTGAACTTTAGCGAAGCGAGTTTTCCGGATGACTTCTATCGCCCCCTGGAGGCGGGATCAAAGCTGTCCTGAAATCTGAAGGGGCTCCCTCCCTCCGGGGTCTATTTATAAAGCAGAGAATGGGACTCTCCTCCACATTCCCTCCCATGTGAAACGCTCCGCACCTGCACCCGTCTCCTACACAGAATATCTCTGAAAGTCACCTTCTCTGTTTTATACACAGACTGCCTGACCTCCAAACCTTGTGCTTTACCTTGCAGATGATTTTATTTCAGCGGCCATATAAAAGGTTGTCGACTGCACCACTTTTTAAAACTCCTAATCACAAAAGAATCAATGTATCCATCTACAAGCTCCAAGCCTTATGCTTTATCTTGCAAATGATTTTACCCCAGTGTGTGTAAAAAAAGATTTTTGACTGCGCCACTCATTCACCTTAGTAGCTAGAGGGGGGGGGGGGAGGTAGAATCCTGCAGTTTTACCACCCCCCAACCACTTCCCCATTAGCTGCAGAGGCAGTGGCTGGGTACACATGCTGCTGCCACTTTGTTTTGGTTCTCAGCAGGAATTATACCCCCTGTAGCTTTCGGCAGGTGCTACCGTCTGCTGATTGTGACCCATTCAAGTGAATAGGGCCACTCTGCAGGTACCCCGCAACCATGTGCCTCCGCATCACCTGTCAAACGCTCTCTCCCTCCTCACAGGTCCATCTACAAATGCCAAACCTTGTGTTTTATCTTGCAAATGATTTTATCTCGGCAGTAGTATAAAAGGGTTGTTGACTGCGCCACTTGATATACAGATAGGTACCAGAGAAAGAATCATATGTATCCATATACAGATGTCAAACCTTGTGCTTTATCTGGAAAATGATTTTATCTCAGCACTCGTATAAAAGGGTTATTGACTACACCACATGATATACAGATAGGCACCAGAGAAAGAGTCACTGGGGGAGATTTACTAAAACTGGAGCACTCTGAATCTGATTCAGCTCTGCGTGGCAGCCAATCAGCTTCTAACCTAAGTTTATTCAGTTAAGCTTTGACAATAAAACCTGGAAGCTGATTGGTTGCTGTGCACAGCTGCACCACATTCTGTCTACTCCAGTTTTGATAAATCTTCCCTCTATGCATCCACATACAGATCTTATACCTTGTGCTTTATCTGGCAAATGATTTTATCTCAGCAGCCATATAAAAAGGTTATTGACTGCACCACGTGATATACAGATAACCACCACAGAAATAATCACATGTATCCTGATACAGATCTCAAACCTTGTGCTTTATCTGGCAACTTGTTTTATCTTAGCAGTAGGATAGCCAGATAGATAGATAGACAGATAGATAGATAGATAGATAGATAGATAGATAGATAGATAGATAGATAGATAGATAGATAGATAGATAGATAGACAGACAGACAGACAGACAGACAGACAGACAGACAGACAGACAGACAGACAGACAGACAGACAGACAGACAGACAGACAGATAGATAGATAGATAGATAGATAGATAGATAGATAGATAGATAGATAGATAGATAGATAGATAGATAGATAGATAGATAATGTCAAATCTTGTGCTTTATCTGCTTGATCTGGCAGATGATTTTATCACAGCAGCAGTATAAAAGGGTTATTGACTGCACCACCTGATATACAGATAGCCCCCAGAGAAAGAATCCATGTATCCATACACAGATTTCAAAACCTTGTTCTTTATCCTGCAAAGGATTTTATCTCAGCAGCCATATCAAAAGGCTGCGTCACTTAATATACTGAGAGAAAGAATCTATGTATCCATATACAGATATTCTAACCTTGTGCTTTATCCTGCAAAAATGTTATCTCAGCAGCTATATCAAAAGACTGCATCACTTGATATACTGAGAGAAAGAATCTATGTATCCATATACAGGTATTCAAACCTTGTGCTTTATCCTGCAAACATTTTATCTCAGCAGCTATATCAAAAGACTGCATCACTTGATATACCGAGAGAAAGAATCTATGTATCCATATACAGATATTCAAACCTTGTGCTTTATCCTGCAAAAATGTTATCTCAGCAGCTATATCAAAAGACTGCATCACTTGATATACCGAGAGAAAGAATCTATGTATCCATATACAGGTATTCAAACCTTGTGCTTTATCCTGCAAAAAATGTATCTCAGCAGCTATATCAAAAGACTGCATCACTTGATATACTGAGAGAAAGAATCCAGGTATCCATATACAGATATTCAAACCTTGTGCTTTATCCTGCAAAAATTTCATCTCAGCAGCTATATCAAAATACTGCATCACTCGATATACTGAGAGAAAGAATCTATCTTTATAGAAATGACAAATGGTAATCTATGACACAGCAAACATGTATTAATGTAGCAAGTTGTATCAATTCATGACAATGACATAAAAGGTAAGAATCGTGACTCGGGAGCCCCCTTTAAGGTTACCTGTTCGGCATCAGGCAGTCACCGGAGTGCAAGCTCTAAATTTAGGCAGACAAATTGAGGAAAATCTCACCCGCTCTCTGGAGAACGCTATGCGTCAAAGAAGCTGGAACGCCAAAAGTTGTGGAAATCAGCGGCGGATCGGTTTCAAGGACGAGCGCAGGAAAAAAAAATAAAAAATCAGAGGACGATCCTGACTGCGAGCATCCCCCTGACTGCGAGCATCCCCCTGACTGCGAGCATCCCCCTGACTGCGAGCATCCCCTCGCCTGAGCCCTCCTATCGTACTATCGTAGCCCCGGACATTTTATTATTTTTTTCCACGCTGCCCTCCCGTGGCCGAGCTCGCCTCGTACTCCCCCCCCCCCCCCTCCCTTGCAAGTTCTGCGTCTCGGTATCTGGGGCACCCGGTTGACGTGCGGCGCCCCACTTGGCAGAAGCAGTGCCCGGCTCTTTACCCAGCCTCCCGCCGCTGCACCTGTCACCCCACCTCCTCCCCTCCTTTTAGTCGGAGCCGTCCTCACGGCAAGCACCTGTCACATAACAGAAGCCTTAACGCTGCAATTAGCATCCATCACATCCGCTGCCCCCTCATTTCACGCAAGACGCTGATCACATCCTTCCCTCGCAAGGAGCAGACATCATAGATCCCCTTCGCGTCGAGATTAACCAGTCACGTACCGTACCGTCGTACGGCTGAAGGCACGCGCTTATAAAACCCTCTCCGCAAAGGGAAAAAAAAAAAGAAAGAGTAGGTTCCCCCTGCCAAGAAAACCGAGCCTGCCTACATAGGGGGGAATGGGGCTCCGTAGACGTACCTAGGTAGTTAGCCGAAAACTTCTGATCCAACGTGAGACTTTGTCAAGGCAAGCACAACAAGTTCTGCTATGTGGAGTCTACCTTGTGGATGCCTCGGGGGCCAGAGAGAGGCCTAATGTCACGGGGCGGCAGAATGTGATCTTCAGCACTTAGCACCTTTCTCTCCGTCCCCCAACGTGCGGCCACTTCCCCCTTAGATCGACTGCCATTCCCGGCGACCGGCCTCTTGGCCCTTTTCCTCTTTGCGCTCTTGTCTTTGGTCACAAGGATGACCTGCGTTGACCTAAACCGCAAACTGCCCCACCAGGAAAAAAAAAAAAAATGATGAAGCCTCACTGTCACTTGCCCCAGGCTTTTGCCTCTCTCTCTTTCTCTCTCTCTCGCAAGCTATTGACTTCACAGCTCTGTTTCCTGTCTCCCTCTGCCAAAGACCTGCAACACTCACCAGGGACTCCCCCTCCCTCGCCAGCTCTCTCCTCCTCCTCCCTTTTTCCCCCTCATCCCTCTGCTGTGGGCTCAGAGTCGGGCAGCCTCCTCCCAGAGGCTCCTGAGAACTGCCCCAGGCCGCACAGAGGAAAGGAGAAGCAGCTGAGGAGGGGAGGAGGTGCTGGGACTTGCAGCAATGTCACCTCCCTTGAAAGAGGCAGGCATATTTTCTCTTATCTGTCAGGGCTTAGGTCCGTTCCATGTGCCTGGAACGGATACAGCGGGTGTACCATGCTCGCCACAGCGCACCTTCCTGTAGGGAACACTGTGCAAAGGGCCACTGGGTCACACTGGGCCAGCGTTGCAAACGGGGGAGATCCAGTTTCGCCCGTGTGCTGTTAACAGTTGACCTGAAATTGGAATGAGCTAGCAAGTATCGGTGTCCTTCTGAGCATAGCTGGCAGAACTTATGGCAAAACGTCCGAGTCTTGCCTTTGCCTTAATTACGATGTATATCTGAGGGCTTAGCTGCTTCGTTTGACCAAGGATGGGCAAATGTCTCATCAAGAGTGATAAATACGTCTTCTAACTCCCCATGACCTGCTCACTGTAGCTGGCAGACCTTATGGTGAAACGTCTTATACACGCCATTCTAATTACAATGTATATCTGAGCGCTTAGGTGGTTAGTCTTACCATGGATGTGCAAATGGCTCATCAAGTACGACAAAGATGTCTTCGGACTCCTATGATCCGAAGATTGTGGAGAAAAGTCTGATATATGCTGTTCTCCTATTTTCCAGTGCGCCTTCCTGTAGGGAACACCGTGCAAAGGGCCACTGGATCACACTAGGCCAGTGTTGCAAATGGGGGGGAATGCAGTTTCACCCCGTGTGCTGTTAACAGTTGACCTGAAATTGGAATGAGCTAGCAAGTATTGGTGTCCTTCTGAGCATAGCTGGCAGAACTTATGGCAAAATGTCAGATTCTTGCCGTTCCCTTAAATACAATGTATATCTGAAGGCTTAGGTGTTAGTCAAACCATGGATGTGCAAATAGCTCATCAAGTATGACAAAGACGTCTTCGAACTCCTATGATCCGAAGATTGTGGAGAAGTTTGACCAAGGATGGGCAAATGTCTCATCAAGAGTGATAAATACTTCTTCTAACTCCCCATGACCTGCTCACTGTAGCTGGCAGACCTTATGGCGAAACGTCGATACACGCCATTCTAATTACAATGTATATCTGACAGCTTAGGTGGTTAGTCTTACCATGGATGTGCAAATGGCTCATCAAGTACGACAAAGATGTCTTCGAACTCCTATGATCCAAAGATTGTGGAGAAAAGTCTGATATGTGCTGTTCTCCTATTCTCCAGCGCACCTTCCTGTAGGGAACAACATGCAAAGGGCCACTGGATCACACTGGGCCAGTGTTGCAAATGGGGGGGATCCAGTTTTGCCCGTGTGCTGTTAACAGTTGACCTGAATTCGGAATGAGCTAGCAAGTATTGGTATCCTTCTGAGCATAGCTGGCAAAAGTTATGGCAAAATGTCCGATTCTTGCCGTTCCCTTAAATACGATGTATATCTGAAGGCTTAGGTGTTAGTCTGACCATGGATGTGCAAATGGCTCATCAAATATGACAAAGACGTCTTCGAACTCCTATGATTCGAAGATTGTGGAGAAGTTTGACCAAGGATGGACAAATGTCTCATCAAAAGTGAAAAATACGTCTTCTAACTCCCCATGACCTTCTCACTGTAGCTGGCAGATCTTATGGTGAAACGTCGATACACGCCATTCTACTTACAATGTATATCTGACAGCTTAGGTGGTTAGTCTGACCATGCATGTGCAAATGGCTCATCAAGTATGACAAAGACGTCTTCGAACCCCCAAGACACGTACATTGTAGCTGGCAGACCTTATGGCAAAATGTCCCATTCTTGCCGTTCCCTTAATTATAATGTATATCTGAGGGCTTAGCTGCTTAGTTTGACCAAGGATGGGAAAATGTTTCATCAAGAGTGATAAATATGTCTTCTAACTTCCCATGACCTGCTCACTGTAGTTGGCAGGCCTTATGGCGAAACGTCCGATACACACCATTCTAATTACAATGTATATCTGACAGCTTAGGTGATTTGTCCGACCATGGGTGTGCAAATGGCTCATCAAGTATGACAAAGACGTCATCAAACTCTTATGATCCGAAGATTGTGGAGAAAAGTCTGATACGTGCTGTTCTCCTTTTCTGACCATGTATAGGTAAATGTCTCATCAAGAGTGAAAAAGGCATCTTCAAACACCCATGACCCACTAATTTTAGCTGGCAGACCTTATGGCCCAAAGTCCAATACACACCATTCTAATTACAATGTACGGTATATCTTAGGTGGTTAGTCCAACCATTGATGTGCAAATGGCTCATCAAGTACGAAAAAGACGTCTTCGAACTCTTATATTCCGAAGATTGTGGAGAAAAGTCTGATAAGTGCTGTTCTCCTTTTCTGACCATGTATTGGTAAATGTCTCATCAAGAGTGAAAAAGGCATCTTCAAACACCCATGACCCACTAATTTTAGCTGGTAGACCTTATGGCGCAAAGTCCGATACACGCCATTCTAATTACAATGTACTGTATATCTTAGGTGGTTAGTCCAACCATGGATGGGCAAATGGCTCATCAAGTACGATTAAGATGTCTTCGAACTCCCATGACATGCACATTGTAGCTGGCAGACCTCATGGCGAAACGTCCGATACACACTGTTCTCCTAATTAGAATGCATATCTGACAGCTTAGGTGGCTATTCTGACCATGGATGGGCAAATGGCTCATCAAGTATGACAAAGATGTCTTCAAACTGTTATGATCCGAAGATTGTGGAGAAAAGTCTGATACGTGCTGTTCTTCTATTCTGACCATGTATAGGTAAATGGCTCATGAAGAGTGAAAAAGGTGTCTTCAAAAACCCATGACCCACTAATTTTAGCTGGTAGACCTTATGGCGCAAAGTCTGATACACGCCATTCTAATTACAATGTACTGTATATCTTAGGTGGTTAGTCCAACCATGGATGGGCAAATGGCTCATCAAGTATGACTAAGACGTCTTCGAACTCCCAAGACACGCACATTGTAGCTGGCAGACCTCATGGCGAAACGTCCGATACACGCTGTTCTCCTAATTAGAATGCATATCTGACAGCTTAGGTGGCTATTCTGACCATGGATGGGCAAATGGCTCATCAAGTACGACAAAGACGTCTTCAAACTCTTATGATCCGAAGATTGTGGAGAAAAGTCTGATACGTGCTGTTCTTCTATTCTGACCATGTATAGGTAAATGTCTCATCAAGTGTGAAAAAGGTGTATTCAAACACAGATGAACCACTCATTTTAGCTGACAGACCTTATGGTGCAAAGTCCGATACACGCCATTCTAAATACAATGCACTGTATATCTTAGGTGGTTAGTCCGACCATGGATGGGCAAATGGCTCATCAAGTACGACTAAGACGTCTTCGAACTCCCATGACATGCACATTGTAGCTGGCAGACCTCATGACGAAACGTCCGATACACAACGTTCTCCAAATTACAATGTATATCTGACAGCTTAGGTCGTTATGCTGACCATGGATGGGCAAATGGCTCATCAAGTACGACAAAGACATCTTCGAATTCCCATGATCTGAACCTTATAGCTGGCAGACCTTATGGAGAAAAGTTTGATATACATTGTTTTCTTAGTCTGACCATATATAGGTATGTAAATGTCTCATCGATAGCGACAAAGACGTCTTCAAACTCCCATGACTCATATATTGTAGCTGGCAGACCTTATGGTGAAAAGTCCAATACACAGCATTCTATTAATTGCAATGTATATCTGACGACTTCACTGGTTGTCTCATCAAAAGCAACATAGACGTCTTCAAACTTCCATGACCTGCTCATTGTACCTGGCAGACAATATGGCGCAAAGTCTGATATCTCCTAAATATATAACACAGGAAAACGGTTCATCCAGAGTGAAAAATGTGTCTTCAAACTCCCCATGACCTGCTCATTGTAGCTGGCAGACCTCATAGCGAAACTTCCGATACAAACCATTCTCCTAATTACAATGTATATCTGACAGCTTAGATGGATAGACCGACCATCGATGGGCAAAGATCTCTATGAACTCCCATGACTCGCACATTATAGCTGGCAGACCTTATAGAGAAAAGTCTGATATGCATTGTTCTCCTAGTCTGACTATGTATAGGTAAATCTCTCATCAAGAGGGAAAAAGAAGCCTCCAAACTCCCATGACCTGATCATTGTAGCTGGCAAACCATATGACGCAAAGTCCTATATGCGTTGTTCTCCTAATTGCAATGTATATCTGATGACCTAGCCAGTTAGTCTGACCATAGATGGCCAAGGGGGTCCTCAAGAGCAACAAAGATGTCTTCAAACTCCCATGACCTGCCTCACTGTAGCTGGCAGCCCTTTATAGCGAAATGTTCGACACAAGCTCTTCTCCTAATTACAATTTATATCTGTCAGCTTAGGTAGTTAGTCTGACCATAGATGGCCAAAGGGCTCCTCAAGAGTGACAAAGACGTCTTCAAACTCCCATAACCTGCTCATTGTAGCTGGCAGACTTTATGGCAAAATGTCCGATATCTCCTAAATATATATCTGACAGCTTAGGCAGTTAGGTAATATCCATAGACAGGCAAATGGTTCATCTAGAGCAGTGATCTTCAAACTGCGGCCCAGGGGCCGAAAGTGGCCCTTTACCTGCTTTTATCTGGCCCTTTGGGCACCATTTTATGAATAGACACCAACAATGGGGCACATTTCCTCCCAATGACACCAACGAAGGGCCTCAATTCCTACCAATGACATCAACGAAGGGCCTCAATTCCTACCAATGACACCAAGGATAAGGCCCAATTACAGTAATGATGAGGCACAATTCCTCCCAATGACACCAATGATTGGGCAATATTCCTCCCAATTAAGCAAATAATGAGGCACAATTCCTCCCAATGACACCAATAATAGGGCACAATTCCTCCCAATGACACCAATGATGGGGCCCAATGACACCAATGATGGGACACAATTCCTACCAATGACACCAATGATGGGGCATTGTTTACTTCAACTGATGCTGGGACATTTTCTACTCCCGATGGCCACAGTCCGCCCCCCTTAATCTCTGAAGGACAGTAACCCGGCCCTTTAATTAGAAAGTTTGAAGACCCCTGATCTAGAGTGACAAAGACCTCTTCAAACTCCTCATAAGCTCCTCACTGTAGCTGGCAGACCATATGGCAAAAAGTCCGATACATGCCATTCTCCTAATTACAATGTATATCTGACAGCTTAGGTGATTAGTCTGACCAAAGATGGGCAAATGGCTCATCAAGTGCCACAAAGACATCTTCAAATTCCCATGACCGGCACATTGTAGCTGGTAGACCTTATGGCACAAAGTCTGATACGCATTGTTCCCTTAATTACGATGTATATCTGACGGCTTAGCTGCTTAGTTTGACCATAGATGAGCAAATGTCCCATCAAGAGCGAAAAATGCATCTTCAAACTCCCCAAAACCTCCTCACTGTAGCTGGCAGACCTTATGGTCGTCTTTGAGATGTGTTTGGGGTCGTTATCATGTTGGAATACTGCCCTGCTGCCCAGTCTCCAATAAAAAGGGGATCATGCTCTGCTTCAGTATGTCACAGTACATGTTGGCATTCATGGTTCCCTCAATGAACTGTAGCTCCCCAGTGCACTCATGCAGCCCCAGACCATGACACTCCAACCACCATGCTTGACTGTAGGCAAGACACACTTGTCTTTGTACTCCTCACCTGGTTGCCGCCACACACGCCTGACACCATCTGAACCAAATAGGCTTGTCTTTGTCTCATCAGACTACAGGAGATGGTTCCAGTAATCCATGTCCTTAGTCTGCTTGTCTTCAGCAAACTGTTTGCAGCTTTTTTGTGCATCATTTTTAGAAGAGACTTCCTTCCTTCAACAGCCATGCAGATCAATTTGATGCAGTGTGTGGCGTATGCTCTGAGCACTGACAGGCTGACCCCCCACCTCTTCAACCTCTGTAGCAATGCTGGCAGCACTCATACATCTATTTCCCAAAGACAACCTCTGGATATGACGCTGAGCATGTGCACTCAACTTCTTTGGTCGACCATGGTGAGGCCTCTATGGCCTGTACGGAGGGCTGTATGGTCTTGGCCACAGTGCTGCAGCTCAGTTTCAGGGTCTTATCAATCTTCTTATAGCCTAGGCCATCTTTATGTAGAGCAACAATTCTTTTTTTCAGATTCTCAGAGAGTTCTTTGCCATGAGGTACAATGCTGAACTTCCAGTGACCAGTATGATAGAGTGAGAGCGATAACACCAAATTTAACACACCTGCTCCCCATTCACACCTGAGACCTTGTAACACTAATGAGTCACATGACACTGGAGAGGGAAAATGGCTAATTTGGCCCAATTTTGGCATTTTCACTTAGGGGTGCACTCACTTTTGTTACCAGTGGTTTAGACATTAATGGCTGGGTGTTGAGTTATTTTGAGGGGACAGCAAATTTACACTGTTATACAAGCTGTACACTCACTACTTTACATTGTAGCAAAGTGTCATTTCTTCAGTGTTGTCACATGAAAATATATAATAAAATATTTACAAAAATGTGAGGGGTGTACTCACTTTTATGAGATACTGTATATCTGACAGCTTAGGCAGTTAGGTTAACCATAGACAAGCAAATGGTTTATCTACAGTAACAAAGACGTCTTTAAACTCCTAGGACCTGCCTCAATGTAACTGGCAGACCTTATAGGGAAATGTCCGACACACGCTCTTCTCCTAGTTACAATGTATATCTGTAAGCTTAGGGGGTTAGTCTGACCTTAGATGGCCAATGGGCTCCTCAAGAGTGACAAAGACATCCTCAAACTCCCATGACGGGAGAATATTAACTTTAACCCTCCCCGGCTGAGGCAGCACTAAACTCAACCGGCGTACATACAGGTATGTCTCATCAACAGCAACAAAGATGTCTTCAAACTTCCATGGCCCACCTCATATTAGCTTATGATTTGGCCACAATTGGGAGAAGTGCGTTCAAACACCATGTCCCGCTTAGAAAAGGGAAAGCTTGGCCTTGTTGTACAGAAACTAATTGTGATGTATGATGACCATTGGTCGGAAACGGTCGTTAACAGGGTGGTGGCCACTGTAGTTGGCCTAACTATAGGTGGACGCCTTCCGACTTTCATGACCCACTCTTTGTAGCTGATAGACCTCGTCCAATATGTGCTGTCCTCCTAATTAGGCAAATCCATCAATGTCTATCTGAGGGCGTTTAGGCTTAGCATAGATGCGTAAATGACTCATCAAAAGTGACAAAGATGTCTTCAAACACCCATGACCTACTTCGTTGTAGCTCGCGACTTGGCTGTTAAGCAGAATAGAGATACCCGCGAATGAAAACTCTTTTTTTCGATTGTTCCACTGGGAAAAGGGAAGGATTGGCTCTGTCATACCGAGATTAATTGTAGTGCCTGAGACGAACAATTGGAAGCACCTTAGAAAAGTCCAGCATAGACGGTCAATGCAACACAAAGTGGTGGCTACCACACCATAGATGGGAAAATAGCTCATCAAGAGCAACAAAGACATGTTCGAACTTCCATGACCTGCCTCATTGTAGTTTGTGACGTGACCATTGAGAAGAAGGCACGTGTGATGGAACACCTCCTTCCATTGTCCCACCAAGAAGAGGGAAGGGTTGACCTTGACGTACAGAAATTGGTTGCGGTGTGCAATGATGGGCGAATGGAAGCGGTTGTTGGGAAAGTCCCTAGGAGTTCAGCACAGACTGTAAGATCAACACAAAGCAGTGGCCACCCATGTGGAGATGGGGATGAAGATGGTTCTTATTGACGTTATTCAGTTTCCTGGCATAACGCCATGCTTTTTTTAAAAAATGGTAAAGGAGATTGAAAGGAAAAGGCAAGCTGATACCCTGCAGTTATAGTTTTTAGATAAATTGAACCTGTATGGAGAGAAATATGTAAGTCATCAAAGGGGCTGGGCGGTAGGCAGAAGAGGCTGCTGCCTTGGGCGCTTCAGCGGAAAAGGGGCACAAAAAAGGGCAGATTTAAAGCTGAACTCTGGGGTAAGCAAAAAGTGTCTTAACCCCTTACCGCCATTTAAGAGCTTCTAAATGTCGGTTATTCGGGTCATGTGACCGCTGTGATTGACTGTCACAGCAGTCACATGATCAGAAAGCTCCCGATCGCAAGTATGCATCGGGAGCTTTCCTGTCCCCACCGGTGATTTGCTGGGAGTGCGCACTCAGCACAGAAGTGTGTTTACATAGGACCACATATATGCGGCTTCACAGTGTCAAGGCCCACCTGCCGAGAGGCCGCATATATGCGCTACGTTGGCAGGAAGACGTTAATACATTCCTCCTTAAATCTCGATGAGCTTTGTGTATTTCTTCCAGATCTGTGTAGTCATCCAGTGTGAGACTTTTCCTTCCTGTAATAAAGACCGCTCACTGCCGCTCTCTCTCCTTGTGCAGAGTGACTGGTCTTGTCTCCGCCCCCTCCTGTAGTTTTCTGCGGGCAGCTTGTAGTGGGTGTGGCCAGCTGGGCCCCTCCTACAGCTCTGCTCTCTTCTTGTGCAGGGTGACTGGTCTGGTCTCCGCCCCCTCCTGACGTTTTCTGCGGGCAGCCTGTAGTGGGTGGAGCCTGCTGGGTTTCTCCCACAGCTCTGCTCTCTACATAGGTTATGTACAGCCCAGTGATGATGTCATTGCTACTTTTACACAGTATTAACTGGGTTTGCAAAGACATTTTGGTGAATACAAAGAAGATTTATGTCCTTTGACATAAAGATTTCCAAGATTTGTCCTTGAGGAACTTATTTAAATGTAAAGTGTGCCCGGAGTTCAGCTTTTGAAACCCATTCACACCCGTGATGTGTGTCAGACATCTGTTTCTGCAAACGCATGAAAAACGCACTAAAACGCACATATGTTGCTATTATTTCATAACGGCACCCCAAACATGGGTAGCAGTTTTTTTGATGTGTGTGCCCAGCACTTTCTAACGGTAAAGTGCTTAACCACATAACGACCGCTCACATTGCTGCTACTGCGGCAATGTGGCTCGTTATCGTCCAGCGACGTAGACCTATGTCGCTGGACTCCTCCCCTTGTGGGCGGCGCGTGCGCGCCGCCGGAGGCTCGCTCCGGCTGTTTTCAGTCACAGCGGAATCAGCGGTGATCACCGCCGCTCTTCCCCGATCGTCGGGGAATCGAGTCTGGAGATCCACCCGCTTGTGTAAACAGAGAGGGCGGATCTCCTAAGTGACAGGCAGGGACAGATTGCAGGGTTCAGCATAGCTGAACATCCGATCTGTCCCTGTGTCACTCAGTCACCTCCCCCCCACACGTCAGTAAGCACCAGGCATACATTAACCCCTCCCGCTCCAATAAAATTAACCCCTTCCCTGCCAGTGTCATTTTTACAGTAACAGTGCATATTTATAGCACTGATTACTGTAGTAATATCACTGGTACCCCCAAAAGTGTCAAAAATGTCAGTCAAGGGTCCGATCTGTCCGCCGCAATGTCGCAGTCCCGCAAAAACAATCGCAGATCGCCGTCATTACTCGTTAAAAAAAAAACACCAAAAATTACAGAAATCTTTCCCTTAGTTAGTAAACGCAAAAAGTTTTATGCAAATAATCAAAATACGCTTATTGCGATTTTTTTTTACCAAAAATATGTAGCAGAAAACAAATTGGCCAAAAATGATAAAAAAAATGTTGATTTTTACATTTTTTGGGCGGAATTTCATATAAAAAAATGTGAAAAATATTGTTATTTTTTCCAAATTTTCGCTTTTTTTTGTTTATAGCGCAAAAAGTAAAAATCCAACAGGTGATCAAATACCACCAAAAGAAAGCTCTGTTTGTGGGGAAAAAAAGGACGTAAATTTCGTTTGGGTACAGCATTGCATGACCGCGCAATTGTCAGTTAAAGTCGCACAGTGCCGAATCGCAAAAAGTGGCCTGGACGTAAGACAGCAAAATCCTCCGGTGGTAAAGTGGTTAATATATATCTCTATTCATTGTTTGAGCAGAAACAAAATATTTAAACCACAATACATAAGAATCATAAAACATGTAAAAATAAAGTGCAATCAGTGCAAAAAATCTGCATGAACCATTTGCCAACCGCCTGCCGCAGATATACTGCAGCAGGCTGGCTCAGCTGCGCAAATCGCCGTAGGTTGCTCCTTGGGAGCAAGCGTGGGGGCGCGCATGCGCCGCTGGAGGCGTGTGTGCGTAGCGATTCGCAAGAGGGGAAGCTGATCTGCAGGCCAGTGCTTGCGATTGCCTCCGGGCACCCACGATCACTCCCCGGGAAGAAAGAACAGCGGTCTGCCGCTGTAAACACAGCAGACCATTGTTCTCTCAGCAATCAACACAGAGCTCCTGTGATCCTCCTATTTAGGATCACAGGTCTCTGTGTTGATTCCATAAGCCCATCCCCTCACAGTTAGAAAGCACCCCCTAGGCATACATTTAACCCTTTGATCGCCCCTGGTGTTAACCCCTTCCCTGCCAGTGCCATTAGTACAGTAACAGTGCATATTTTTAGCACTGATTACTGTAGTAATGTCGCTGGTCCCCCCAAAAGTGTCAAAAATGTAAGTTAGGGGTCCGATCTGTCCACCGCAATGTTGCAGTCCTGCTAAAAATCGCAGATCGCCGCCATTACAAGAAAAAAACTTTTCAGAATAGCTGCAGGCGCGTGACCGACGTAGCCCTACTTCGATTTGCCTGGGAGAGCCACACAGTATATAGGCGGCGTGTGGTCGGCAACTTTTTAACCACTTGCCGCCCGCCCGCCATCATATTACGGCGGAGCGGTGCGACTATTGTTCTGGGCTGCCGTCATATGACGGCGGCCCATTCAGGCAGGGCAGGCGCGCGATCGTGTGCGCGCCGCCCTGCACTGCCGGTGTCGGCGTGTCCCCGGGACACAACCCGTCACCGGCAGGGGGGAAACAGCCAATGGGCGTGGCTGTTTCCCACGTGATTGGCTGTGATCTAATCACACAGCCGATCACAATAGAGGAGTGCAGGAGAAGACCGCGCATGCGCGATCGGGAGTGCGCAGCGCGGTCATGTCGGTGGCTCTGTGTTCCGTAGGAACACAGCTGTCACCGGCGGTAGTAAACAGTCACTGACAGTGGCTGTTTACTATGTGATCGGCTGTGAATCCATTCACAGCCGATCACAAAATGTAAATACAGAGCAGTAACTCAGTGCTACTAGCTCTTCTCCCCTCATACAGCTTCCAGTGTGAGGAGAGCAGAGCCAGACACAGTGAGTTACTGCTCTGTGTACCTTGTCACAATGTGAAAATCACAGCAATAAAGGTCCCCACACAGTCCTCAGCCCCCCCCCCAATGTCACCTGTCACCCAACAGTCACCTCATCAGTGCCCAGAAATTGCCACCCATAAGGCTACGTTCACATGTGAGCGTAGCGATTGCGGGCAGAATCACCGCGATTCTGCCCGCGATCCGGAAATCATTGCAAATCGCGGGGCTGCCTGTGCGTTGCCCATGATTTGCAATAGCACCCCAAACGCTGTGCGATTTTGCCGCCATTTCCGCCTGCTGAATTGCAGTAACATCGCGCAAACAACGCATGACGCCCAAAAAAGGTACAAGAGTTTCTTTGGGGCGTCATGCGTTGTTTGTGCGATGTTACCGCGATTCGGCAGGCGGAAATCGCAGCAACATCACACAGCGTTTGGGGTGCTATTGCAAATCACGGGCAACGCACAGGCGTCCCGCGATTTGCAATGATTTCCGGATTGCGGGCAGAATCGCGGTGATTCTGCCCGCGATCGCTACGCTCACATGTGAACGTAGCCTAAAGTTCACCGGTCACCAGAGACTGCCATCAGTACCGCCGTGCACCATCGCCCGTCACCTGTCACCCATCAGTGACCATCGCCCGTCACCTGTCATCCCATCAATCACCGTCACCTGTCACCCCATCAGTCATCGTCACCTGTCACCCATCGGTGACCATCGCCCGTCACCTGTCACCCCATCAATCAACGTCACCTGTCACCCCATCAGTCATCGTCACCTGTCACCCCATCAATCATCGTCACTTGTCACCCCATCAGTCATCGTTCTCTGTCACCCCATCAGTCATCGTCCTCTGTCACCCCATCAGTCCTCGTCACCTGTCAACCCATCAGTCATCGTCACCTGTCACCCCATCAGTCATCATCATCTGTCACCCCATCAGTGATCGTCATCTGTCATCACATCAGTGACCGTCACCTGTCACCCCATCAGTCATCGTCACCTGTCACCCCATCAGTGACCGTCACCTGCCACCTATCAGTCACCTGCCACCTATCAGTCACCTGCCACCCATCAGTGATCATCCGCAGTCAACCGTCACCCGTCGCACAGCCCATCACAGCCAGCATGTCAAAAAGGATGTACAGCAGCGAGGAGGCCCTTCAGGTCCTCTCCATGACTGATGAGAGCACCGGGGAGCTCTCATCAGTATCCGAATCCAATTCCGAATCCGATTCGGAATTTGAAATGGCTAATAGTAGCGGATCGGAGATGGACTCGGACTATTCCTGCACACTTTCCTTTATAGAATGTATTTTGGGGTGCAATTTTTGCTATATACATGCAACAACTTACCGACCGCCTAACAACTATATACGTCAGCCATTTAAAGCTAAATACTGGGGTTATGGCAGCAGATAGCCCCCATAACCCCGGTATTTTTTTAAACGGCGGGCGGTCGGCTTTCAGATAAGGGTGGTCCCAGTGGCGGATTCGCCGCGGAATTACCCTTACGGTGCAGGGGAAGAGGTGCCCCCCCCCCTCCCGCCGCGTCCCAGACGTTTTCCCAGCTTACCGGACCCGCCGGCAGCGGGGAAAACTATCCGGTCCCGGATCCTCAGAGACAGGAAGTCGAGTGAGGGCAAGATGGCCCTCACTCGACTCTATGGTTTTGGAGGACCGGAGCTATGTCAAAAGTCGTTGCCTAGCAACCAGTTTAAAGGGCCGCTTTTTTTTTATTTTTTTATTTTTCAACAATTTTTTTTTTTCTTTTTTTAGTGTAGTTGTGAGGTGTGAGGTCTTTTTGACCCCAGATCTCACAATAAAGAGGACCTGTCATGCCTATTTCTATTACAAGGGATGTTTACATTCCTTGTAATAGGAATAAAAATGATCAAAACATTTTTTTAAAACTGTGTAAAAATAAAAAATTAATAAATAAAATAGATAGGAAAAAAAATAAAAAAAATTAAAGCGCCCTGTCCCCGTTAGCTTGTGCACAGAAGCAAACGCATACGCAAGTCCCGCCCACATATGTAAACGCTGTTCAAACCACACATGTGAGGTATCGCCGCGATCGTTAGAGCGAGAGCAATAATTTGAGCCCTAGACCTCCTCTGTAACTTTAAGCTGCTAACCTGTAGAAATTTTTAAAATGTTGCCTATGGGGATTTTTAAGTACCAATGTTTGTCGCCATTCCGTGAGCGTGCGCAATTTTGAAGCATGACATGTTGGGTATCTAATTACTCAGCGTAACATTATCTTTCACATTATGGAAAAAATTGGGCTAAATTTACTGTTTTCTTATTTTTTAATTTAAAAAAGTGAATTTTTTTCAAAAAATTGCATTTGGAAGACTGCTGCGCAAATATGGTGTGATAAAAAATATTGCAACGATCTTCATTTTATTCTCTAGGGTCTCTGCTAAAAAAAAATATATAATGTTGGGGGGTTCTAAGTAGTTTTCTAGCAAAAAAAATGATTTTAGCTTGTAAACACCAAGTGTCAAAAATAGGCCCAGTCTTAAAGTGGATAAATGGACAACTTTGTGTAAAGTGCTACTTGGATGTTAGGCCTCTGTATGTGGCTAGGCTGTGTAAAAGTGTTACACATGTGGTATCGCCATACTCAGGAGGAATAGCAGAATGTATTTTGGGGTGCAATTTTTGCTATGTACATGCTATGTGTTAGAAATATTGCATAAATGGACAGCTTTGTGTAAAAAAAATGCGTTTTAATTTTCTTTCCACATTTTCCAAAAACTTGTGGAAAAAAAAGACATATTCGAAAGACTCATTATGCCTCAAAAATTATATGTTGGGGTGTTTGCTTTCCAAAATGGGGTCATTTTATGGGGGTCTCCATTGTCCTGGTGCTCCAGGGCCTTCAAAAGTGCGATAGGTTGTCAGGAAATTATATGTGAAATGTATGCTCCTAGAATACCGGACGGTGCTACTTGGATGTTAGGCCTCTGTATGTGGTTAGGCTGTGAAAAAGTCTCACACATGTGGTATCGCCATACTCAGGAGGAGTAGTAGAATGTGTTTTGGGGTGTAGTTGCAAGTATACATATGCTGTGTGAGAGAAATAACCTGTTAATACGCCAATTTGTAAAAAAAAAAAAAAAAAATCTTCATTTTGCAAAGAATTGTGGGAAAAAAATTACAACTTCAAAAAACTCACCATGCCCCTTATTAAATACCTTGGAATGTCTACTTTCCAAAAAGGGGTAATTTGGGGGGTATTTGTACTTTCCTGACTTTTTAGTGTCTCAGTACATCAGGTGTGGTCAAGTGTGATAAATTTTCAATGATTAGCGCCATAACTTGTGGACTCTATAACTTTCACAAAAACCAAATAATATACACTTATTTGGGTTATTTTTTACCAAAGATAAGTAGCAATATAAATTTTGGCCAAAATTTGTTAAGAAAAATTACTAATTTGCAAAATGTTATAACAGAAACAAAGAAAATGTGTTTTTTCACAATATTTTCAGTCTTTTTTTATTTATAGCACAAAAAAATAAAAAACCCAGTAGTGGTTAAATACCATCAAAAGAAAGCTCTATTTGTGTGAAGAAAAGGACACAAATTTTTTATGGGTACAGTGTTGCATGACTGAGTAATTGTTATTCAAAGTGTGAGAGCGCTGAAAGCTGAAAATCGGTCTGGGCAGGAAGGGGGTGAAAGTGCACTGTAGGCAAGTGGTTAATCAGGATTCAGCCAAAATTGGAGGCTATAGGCCCTGTCTGCATCCTCCCACCCGAGGAAAAAAATCTATAAAGCGGGGTGGAAAATGATTGCCTGAACAGCAGCTGCAGCCAATCGTTTGCTGCCATAGCTGTCAAAATATGATATCTGGCAGGGGAGATTGGGGAAAACGTGGATGAGGGAATTGAGGCATGGTTAATCTTACATAGTATAGCTGACTTTATTCCTGGCTCACACAGGCTTCCTCCACTTCACGCCACCCCTCCCTTGTAAACTCTTCCCCAGAGGTAAGACGTTTCTTGTAGTTGGTGACCAGGTTTGCAATTGGAGGAATTTTGGTTCACTCTTCTTTTACAGATCTTCTCTAAATCCTTAAGGTTTCTTGACTGTTTCTTGACAACTCAACGTTTGAGCTCCCTCTATAACTTTTCTATAGGATTAAGATCTGGAGACTGACTAGGCCACTCCATGACCTTAATGTGCTTCTTCTTGAGCCACTTCTTTGTTGCCTTGGTGGTACGTTTTGGTTCATTGTCATGCTGGAAGACCCATCCACGACCCATCTTCAGTGTTCTGGCTAAGGGAAAAAGGTTCTCATCCATGATTTTACAATACATGGCCCCGTCCATTGGCTCCTCAATGAGGCAAAGTCTGCCTGGACATTTAGCGGAGAAACAGCCCTAAAACATCATGTTTCCACCTCCGTGCTTGAATGCAAGGATGGTGTTGTTAGTTGGTGACCAGGTTTGCACACATCTCAGGAGGGATTTTTATCCACTCTTCTTTTACAGTTCTTCTCTAAATCCTTAAGGTTTATTGGCTGTCTCTTGCCAACTCAAAGTTTCAGCTTCCCTCCATAAATTTTTTTATAGGATAAAGGTCTGGTTACTGCCTAGGCCACTCCATGACCTTGATGTGCTTCTTCTTGAGCCACTTCTTTGTTTCCTTGGCGGTATGTTTTGGGTCATTGTCATGCTGGAAGACCCATCCACGACTCATCTTCAGTGTTCTGGCTGAGGGAAGAAGTCTCTCATCCAAGATTTTACAATACATGGCCCCATCCATTGACTCCTCAATGCGGCAAAGTCATCCTGTACATTTAGCAGGGAAACAGCCCTATAGCATCATGTTTCCACCTTTGTGCTTGACTGTAGGGATGGTGTTCTTAGTTGGTGACCAGGTTTGCACACATCTCAGGAGGGATTTTGATCCACTCTTCTTTTACAGATCTTCTCTAAATCCTTAAGGTTTCTTGGCTGTCTCTTGGCAACTCAAAGTTTCAGCTTCCCTCCATACATTTTCTATAGGATTAAGGTCTGGAGACTGACTAGGCCACTCCATGACCTTGATGTGCTTCTTCTTGAGCCACTTCTTTGTTGCCTTGGCCGTATGTTTTGGGTCATTGTCATGCTGGAAGACCCATTCGCGACCCATCTTCAGGGTTCTGGCTGAGGGAAGAAGGTTCTCATACAAGATTTTACAATACATGGCCCTGTCCATTGGCTCCTCAATGCGGCAAAGTCATCCTGTACATTTAGCAGAGAAACATTCCTAAAGCATAATGTTTCCACCTCTGTGCTTGACTGTAGGGATGGTGTTCTTAGGGTCATAGTCAGCATTTTTCTTCCTCCAAACACGGTGAGTTGAGTTAATGCCAAGGAGCTCAATTTTGGTCTCATCTGACCACAGCACTTTCTCCCAATCCTTCTCTGAATCATTTAGATGTTCATTGGCATGACTGTACATGTGCCTTCTTGAGGATGGGGACTCGCCATGTTTGGAGGATGAAAAATGCCGACTATGACCCCATAGTTGCCAACATTTAAAAAAAGTTTCCAGGGACGCTTTGCAGCAGAGCTATCAATTACCACACCCACTTCCCTGATGCTCCGCCTGCTCTGCATAATTAATCCCGCCTATTTATCAGATTATAGAGTCTACTCAATATAGAGAGAATTACAGGAAATTTAAAAAGGGAATTTCAAACTTAAGGCCACAGCAGAGTTGGAATAAGTCTTCCATTCAGCTTCACTACTTCTGCGTAACATTTATGGGCAGCCCGATTAACAGGCACTTCCAGGGACAATATAAATTACCTGGGACAGGCTCCTATTTGCAGGGACTGTCCCAGGAAAAAAGGGACAGTTGGCAAGTATGTGACCCTAAGAACACCATCCCTATGGTCAAGCACAGAGGTGGAAACATGATGCTTTGGGGCTGTTTCTCTGCTAAAGGTACAAGCCGACTTTTCTGCATTGAGGGGCCAATGGACGGGGCCATGTATTGTAAAATCTTGGATGAGAACCTTCTTCCCTCAGCCAGAACACTGAAGATGGGTCGTGGATTGGTCTTCCAGCATGACAATGACCCAAAACATACCGCCAAGGAAACAAAGGACTGGCTCAAGAAGAAGCACATTAAGGTCATGGATAGGCCTAGTCAGTCTCCAGACCTTTATCCTATAGAAAATGTATAGAGGGAGCTGAAACTTCGAGTTGCCAAGTGACAGCCAAAAAACCATGAGGATTTAGGTAAGATCTGTAAAGAAGAGTGGACCTAAATCTCTCCTGAGATGTGTGGTTTCGTGCAGAGGAGCCAGCCTGCCACAGTAAATGTGCGGCAGGCGGTCAGGAAGCTGTTAAAAAGGGGGGCGTATTCTAGAGAAAATGCGGAGGTTAAGGCGGCATGATTTTCACAATAGCTGACTGTCCTTCTTTCTCAGCGGGGAGTGATCGCGGGTGCCCGGCGGCAGTCGTGGCCGCCAGCCCCGTGGATCGGCATCCCTGCTACCTAGTGGCGGTGGGAGCGCGCCACCTGCCAGCACCATGCGTGCGACTGACATAGGGTTACGTCGGTTCGCGCAGGAGAGTCAGCCTGCCACAGTAAATATGCGGCGGGGGTCAGGAAGCTGTTAAAAGGGGGCGTATTCTAGAGATGTTGCAGAGGTTAGGGTGGCATGATTAGAACAGGTATTCGGCAACCCTGCTGCTTAGTGGCGGCGCACGCTCGCCAGCACCACGCGCGCGACCCACCGACGTAGGGCTACTTCAGTTCGCGCAGGAAAGTCAGCCTGCCGCAGTAAATGTGCGGCGGGGGGTCAGGAAACTGTTAAAAAGGGGCGTATTCTAGAGATGTTGCGGAGGTTAGGGAGGTTAGGGTGGCATGATTTGAACAGGGATTCAGCATCCCCGCTGCTTAGGGGCGGCGCATGCTCGCTCGACAGCACCACGCGCGCGACCGACCTAGGGTTCGCGCAGGAGAGCCAGCCTGCCGCAGTAAATGTGCGGCGGGCGGTCAGGAAGCTGTTATAAAGGGGCGTATTCTAGAGATGTTGCGGAGGTTAGGGAGGTTAGGGTGGCATGATTGGAACAGGGATTCGGCAACCCCGCTGCTTAGTGGCGGCGCGCGCTCGCTCGCCAGCACCACACGCTCGACCGAAGTAGGGCTACGTTGGTTCGGGCAGGAGAGCCACCCTGCCGCAGTAAATGTGTAGCGGACGGTCGGGGAACCTGTTAAATGCAACTTTTTACAGCGTTTTTCAGCCGCTAAACTCCTGTAGGAGAAAAGGCGTCATAGAGAATACAGGGTGCCTTTGGCCTTAATTGCATCGCAAGCATGGAAATCACGGTGAATGAGATGCGAAAAAGAACACCGCGTTCTTCATCTGCTTCTCGTTCACTGCAATGTGAAATAACGGATAAGCGGCATCCAAACTGCAGCGCGTTGTGCTGCTAAAATGAGGCTGCGAAGTGATGGAAATACATTTTTAGTGGACAAAGGAGCGGATAAAAGAGGACCTGCGATGTGCTGGAGTCTCTATGCTGTGTATAGAAAGGAGAGGATAAAAATCCGATCAGTAACCATAATAAAAGACGCCCGTGTGTGCACGCCCCTAGGACACCCGTGCATGCCCCTAGGACACCCGTGCACGGCCCCCCTCGATGTTTGCCAGCGCTGCCACCCGCCTGAACGTCGCCTGTGATCAGGTAGCGTGGGGGTTAACAGCCGATGCGCGCGTCGGAAGAGGTCATTATTGCTTACGGAGATTTTCCAGCATATTAGAGAATCTCGGAACGGCTCAGGATCATTCTGTTTTCTGCTGGAAATAATAAAGGATCCATTTACTGCAGAGGCGCAGCGGTCAGATGGGGAAAGCCATGGCAGTCCGGGGGATCTCAACGCCGATCGGCAGATTGTCTCACCGCCAGCTGTTCCTCTTGGGGGGGGGGGGGGTCTGCTGGCCTTTGGACGGCTTTAAGGGGATCCTGTGCTGGGGGATGGAGGCAGGCTACCATTGCTGGCTTGCTTATGAAAATGCCATGTCTGATCTCTAATTCTAGTAATTTACTAACGGAGACGTTTTTTAAATTAATTTATTTATTTCACTGCATCCGGAAAGTATTCACAGCACTTCACTTTATCCACATTTTGTTATGTTACAGCCTTGTTCCAAAATGGATTCAGTTCATTATTATTTTTTTTACCAAAAATATGTAGCAGAATACAAATTGGCCTAAAAGGATGAAAAAAGTAGATTTTTAAATTCTTTTGGGGAATGGTATATAGCAGAATGGAAAAAAAAAATATATATATATATATATATATATTTTCAATATTGTCGCACTTTTTTTGTTTATAGCGCAAAAAAAAAAAAAAAAAAAGAAATCACAGAGGTGATCAAATATCACCAAAAGAAAGCTCTATTTGTGGGAAAAAAAGGACATCAATTTTTATTTTTTGGTACAGTGTCGCATGACACACGACACGACAATTTTCCTGTTAAAGTAACGCAGTGCCGAATCGCAAAAAATGGCCCGGTCATTAAGAGGGTAAAACCTTCCAGAAGTGGTTAACCAACAATTCCACCAAGCTTCTAATTCACTCCCTGGTTATCTCTCGCCTCGCCTACTGCAACCCCCTCCTCATTGGATTACCTTTACATAGATTATCCCCCCTTCAGTCCATAATGAATACTGCTGCAAGACTCATCCACCTTACCAAGCATTCAGTGTCCTCCACCCCTCTCTGCCAATCCCTCCACTGGCTTCTTCCACCCCTCTCTGCCAATCCCTCCACTGGCTTCCTCCACCCCTCTCTGCCAATCTCTCCACTGGCTTCCTCCACCCCTCTCTGCCAATCCCTCCACTGGCTTCCTCCACCCCTCTCTGCCAATCCCTCCACTAGCTTCCTCCACCCCTCTCTGCCAATCCCTCTACTAGCTTCCTCCACCCCTCTCTGCCAATGCCTCCACTAGCTTCCTCCACCCCTCTCTGCCAATCCCTCCACTAGCTTCCTCCACCCCTCTCTGCCAATCCCTCTACTAGCTTCCTCCACCCATCTCTGCCAATGCCTCCACTGGCTTCCTCCACCCCTCTCTGCCAATCCCTCCACTGGCTTCCTCCACCCCTCTCTGCCAATCCCTCCACTGGCTTCCTCCACCCCTCTCTGCCAATCCCTACACTGGCTTCCCCCACCCCTCTCTGCCAATCCCTCCACTGGCTTCCTCCACCCCTCTCTGCCAATCTCTCCACTGGCTTCCTCCACCCCTCTCTGCCAATCCCTCCACTGTTTTCCTCCACCCCTCTCTGCCAATCCCTCCACTAGCTTCCTCCACCCCTCTCTGCCAATGCCTCCACTAGCTTCCTCCACCCCTCTCTGCCAATCCCTCTACTAGCTTCCTCCACCCCTCTCTGCCAATCCCTCCACTAGCTTCCTCCACCCCTCTCTGCCAATCCCTCCACTAGCTTCTTCCACCCTCTCTGCCAATCCCTCTACTGGCTTCCTCTACCCATCTCTGCCAATCCCTCCACTAGCTTCCTCCACCCCTCTCTGCCAATCCCTCCACTGGCTTCCTCTACCCATCTCTGCCAATCCCTCCATGGGCTTCCTCCACCCCTCTTTGCCAATCCCTCTACCCCTCTCTGCCAATCTCTCCACTGGCTTCCTCCACTCCTCTCTGCCAATCCCCCCACTGGCTTCCTCCACCCCTCTCTGCCAATCCCTCCACTGGCTTCCTGCACCCCTCTCTGCCAATCCCTCCACTAGCTTCCTCCACCCCTCTCTGCCAATCCCTCCACTAGCTTCCTCCACCCCTCTCTGCCAATCCCTCCACTAGCTTCCTCCACCCTCTCTGCCAATCCCTCCACTGGCTTCCTCTACCCATCTCTGCCAATCCCTCCATGGGCTTCCTCCACCCCTCTTTGCCGATCCCTCTACCCCTCTCTGCCAATCTCTCCACTAGCTTCCTCTACCCATCTCTGCCAATCCCTCCACTAGCTTTCTTCACCCCTCTCTGCCAATCCCTCCACTAGCTTCCTCCACCCCTCTCTGCCAATCCCTCCACTAGCTTCCTCCACCCTTCTCTGCCAATCCCTCCACTGGCTTCCTCCACCCATCTCTGCCAATCCCTCCACTGGCTTCCTCTACCCATCTCTGCCAATCCCTCCATGGGCTTCCTCCACCCCTCTTTGCCAATCCCTCCACTGGCTTCCACTCACCCAACAAATAAAATTCAAAGTACTAACAATAGTTTACAATGCCATCAACCACTCTGCCCTCAACTACATTACCAACCTGATCTCAAAATATCAACCAAGCCGCTCTCTTCGGTCCTCCCAAGACCTCCTGCTCTACAGCTCCCTTGTCACCTCCTCCAATGCTCGCTTCCAGGATTTCTCCAGAGCTTCTTCCATCCTTTGGAACTCCCTACCCTAATCCGTCTGACTGTCCCCTAATCTATCCATCTTTAGACGATCCCTGAAAATCCCTTCTGTTTAAAGAAGCCTACCCGGCTACTAACTAATGCACTGTTTCACTTTCTCCATCAGCTCATCCCCCACAGCATTACCTTTTGTATCAATTGACCCTCCCTCTTAGATTGTAAACTCTAAGGAGCAGGGAGCTCTGATTCCTTCTGTACCAAATTGTATTGTAACTGTTATGTCTGCCTTCATTTTCGCTGCGCAAACTGTTGGCGCTATATAAATCCTGTATAATATTCAATAAATAATAATAATGAAGTCCAAGGATATTCTGTAGACCTCGGAGACAGGATTGTATGGAGGCACAGATCCGGGGAAGGGTATAGAAACATTTCTGCAGCTTTGAAGGTCCCAATGAGCACAGTGGCCTCCATCAACCGTATATGGAAGAAGTTTTTTCGAACAACCAGGACTCTTCCTAGATCGGACCCCCTGGCCAGACTGAGCGATCGGAGGAGAAGGGCCTTAGACAGGGAGGTGACCAAGAACCCGATGATCACTCTGACAGAGCTCCAGCATTTCTCTGTGGAGAGAGGAGAACCTTCCAGAAGAACAACCATCTCTGCATCACTCCACCAATCAGGCCTGTATAGTAAAGTGGCCAGACGGAAGCCACTCCTCAGTAAAAGGCACATGACAGCCCACCTGGAGTTTGCCAAAAGGCACCTTAAGGACTCTCAGACCATGAGAAACAAAATTCTCTGGTCTGATGAAACAAAGATTGAACTCTTTAGCCTGTATGGCAAGCGTCATGTCCGGAGGAAACCAGGAACTGCTCATCACCTGGCCAATACCATCCCTACAGTGAAGCATGGTGGTGGCAGCATAATGCTGTGGGGATGTTTTTCAGTGGCAGGAACTGGGAGACTAGTCAGGATTGAGGGAAAGATGAATGCAGCAATGTACAGAGACATCCTTGATAATAACCTGCTCCAGAGAATTCTGGACCTCAGACTGGGGCAAAGGTTCATCTTCCAACAGGACAATCACCCTAAGCACACAGTAAAGATAACAAAGGAGTGGCTACGGGACAACTCTGTGAATGTCCTTGAGTGGCCCAGCCAGAGCCCAAAGCCCAGACTTGAACCAGATTGAACATCTGAGGAGAGATCTGAAAATGGATGTGCACCGACGCTCCCCATCCAACCTGATTGAGCTTGAGAGGTCCTGCAAAGAAGAATGGGAGAAATTGCCCAAAAATAGGTGTGCCAAGCTTGTAGCATCATGCAACACTGTACCCAAATAAAATTATTTTTTTTTCCCCCACAGATAGAGATATCTTTTGGTGGTTTTTAAATCACCTTTGTGTTTTTAATTTTTTTGGGCTATAAACAAAAAGACGCCAACAATTTTAACCATTTCTGGACCGGAAGGATTTGCCCCCTTAATGACCAGGCCATTTTATGCAATTCGACACTGCGTTTTTTCAACTGACAATTGTGCGGTCCTGCAATGCTGTACCTAAAAATAAATTGTTCTTTTTTTCCCCACAAATAGAGCTTCCTTTTGGTGGTATTTGATCACCTCTGCGATATTTTATTTTTTGTGCTATAAACAAAAAAAGAGCAACAATTTTGAAAAAAAAAAAAAATATTTTTCACTTTCTGCTATATAACATCCCCCCCCAAAAAAAAAAAAAATTAAAAATCTATCTATTTTTTTCATCCTTTTAGGCCAATTTGTATTCTGCCACATATTTTTGGTAAAAAAAAAATCCCAATAAGCGTATTTTGATTGTTTTATACAAAAGTTATCGCGTCTACAAACTAGGGGAAAGATTTATGGAATTTTTATTTGTTAATTTTTTCTTATACAAGTAATGGCGGTGATCAGTGACTTATAGCAGGACTACGATACTGCGGCAGACAATCTGACACATACTGACATTTTGTAGGAACCATTGGCACTAATACAGTGATCAATGCTAAAAATATGCACTGTCACTGTACTAATGACACTGGCTAGAAAGGGGTTAAACATCTAGGGTGGTCAAAGGGTTAAAGTAAAAGTAAACTTCCATCTTTTGCTTTTACCTATAGGTAAGCCTATACTAAGACTTACCTATAGGTAGTGTAAATATCTCCTAAACTTGCACTGTTTAGGAGATATTTACTATACATGCAGACATGGAGCAAGTGACATCACTGACGCATGCGCTCTGAAGGAACGGCCATCTGTGCTGTTCCTTCAGAGCCCTGTGCCATAAATAGCAGCTTCTGCGCATGCGCGGAAGTGACGTAATCGAGGCTCTGGCCAATCACCGGTGCCATCTTAATGGCATCATGGCCACTGGGCAAAGTCATGCACTGGGGCCCCTTCCAGCCTGCATCAGGTGCCCCCTTACATCATGTTCCCCTATCACAATGTCCCCAAACGCCAGGTTCCCCTATAACCGTGTCCCCATACACCAGGTACCCCCATCACAGTGTCCCCATACACCATGTTCCCCCATCACTGTGCCCCTATACATCAGGTTCCCCCATCACTGTACCCCTATACATCAGGTTCCCCTATAACCGTGTCCCCATACACCATGTTCCTCCATCACTGTGCCCCTATACATCAGGTTCCCCCATCAATGTGCCCCTATACATCAGGTTCCCCCATCAATGTGCCCCTATACATCAGGTTCCCCTATAACCGTGTCCCCATACACCATGTTTCCCCATCACTGTGCCCCTATACATCAGGTTCCCCCATCACTGTACCCCTATACATCAGGTTCCCCTATAACCGTGTCCCCATACACCATGTTCCTCCATCACTGTGCCCCTATACATCAGGTTCCCCCACCACTGTGCCCCTATACATCAGGTTCCCCTATAACCGTGTCCCCATACACCATGTTTCCCGATCACTGTGCCCCTATACATCAGGTTCCCCTATAACCGTGTCCCCATACACCATGTTTCCCCATCAATGTGCCCCTATACATCAGGTTCCCCTATAACCGTGTCCCCATACACCATGTTCCTCCATCACTGTGCCCCTATACATCAGGTTCCCCCATCACTGTGCCCCTATACATCAGGTTCCCCCATCACTGTGCCCCTATACATCAGGTTCCCCCATCACTGTGCCCCTATACATCTGGTTCCCCCATCACTGTGCCCCTATAGTACATCAGGTTCCCCCATCACTGTGCCCCTATACATCTGGTTCCCCCATCACTGTGCCCCTATACATCAGGTTCCCCCATGGAAATGAAGTCAGCTCCTCTTTTCTCTCCTGTGCTGAGACTTAGGTGAGTTCTCAGTCTCAGTGCCAGCTCTATTATGCCCCCCTCACGGAGGGAGGAGAGAGCTGAATCCTCTTTCCAGCAGAAGCCAGCTGCTGCTTCTTCTGACAGGAGTGACAGTGCACCCCCCCTTTACGTGTCCCTGATCATGGGCCCCCATGCATCTGGGGCCCCTGGACACTGCCCAGGTGTGCCCATTCATTCAGATGGCCCTGCCAATCACAGAGCCGGAAGCAAGACGGGTGAAAAAGGGAGTGCCTGCAGCTCTGACATCTTAGTGCTGGAAGGCTTCCTTTTAATTTAAATTTAACATAATGTGCTAATATGTGATGCGTACTAGCACATTATGACATTACCTTGCAGGGTTAAGAAAAAAACCTCCAGCAGTTTACAACCACTTTAAATGTGTGCCTAACCAGTGTTTATGTGTGTGCTTCTGTCGCTAAGGGATGTGATGGATTTTATTCCCTGCTTTGCAGGGACAGAAAATCCATCACATCCCTGCTGACAGAAAAGAGCTCTGCTTAGTTTACATAGCAAAGCTCTGTCTTGTGTCCTTGACGATCAGCGGGTGCCAGTGGACATCCATTGGCTGGTTCCTGCTGATTGGATTCTCCTGCGACAAATCACAGCAGAAGCGTCACGTGCCCCCTACCTGGAAGTCCCGGGTCACATACCTAGGAGAGCTGCTCTGCCGCCGTATAACTAAGTTCTGCGGTCGGCAAGCTGTTAAAGAGTACTTGCATTGTAACATCTGTAGAGATCTAGCAAGGTCTCTTTAACCACTTTACCGCTGCTCACTAGAGCTCTACTGCGGCAAAGTGGCTCGATAACGTCTGGCGACGTAGACCTACGTCACCAGACAATCCCCTCTCTCGGCGGCGCGCACGCGGCCGGAGGCTCGCTCCCGCTATACTCAGTCACAGCGGGAGTCGGGCCAGGGGAGGAGCAGCGGCGATCGCCGCTGCTCTTCCCCGATCGTCGGGGAATCGAGCGTGGAGATCCGCCTGCTTGTGTAAACACAAGTGGGCGGATCTCCTAAGTGACAGGCAGGGTCAGATTTCAGGGTTCAGCATAGCTGAACCTGCGATCTGTCCCTGTGTCACATAGTCCCCTCCCCCCACACACGTTAGTAAGCACCAGACATACATTAACCCCTTGATCACCAATAAAAATTAAGCCCTTCCCTGCCAGTGTAATTTTAGAGTAACAGTGAATATTTATAGCACTGATTACTGCAGTAATGTCACTGGTAACCCCAAAAGTGTCAAAAATGTCAGTCAAGGGTCCGATCTGTCCGCCGCAATGTCTCAGTCCCGCAAACAAAATCGCAGATCACCGCCATTAAGCGTTAAAAAAAACACCAAAAATGAAGAAATCTTTCCCTTAGTTAGTAAACGCAATAACTTTTGCGCAAACCAATCAAAATACGCTTTTTGCAATTTTCTTTACCAAACGTATGTAGCAGAAAACAAATTGGCCAAAAATGTTAAAAAATTTTGATTTTTTCATTTTTGTTGGGGGGAATTTCATATAAAAAAATGTGAAAAATATTGTTATTTTTGCAAAATTTACGCTCTTTTTTTGTTTATAGTGCAAAAAGTAAAAGTCGCACAGGTGATCAAATACCACCAAAAGAAAGCTCTGTAAAAAATCGCAAAAAAACCCCTGGTCAGGAAGGGGGTAAAATCTTCCGGGGCTTAAGTGGTTAAGTACCACCTTGCGAGCTGCCGCAAATAATTTCCCAGTCTGCTACTGCACCCCCCCCCCCCCCCTCGGGAGCCACTCGTATCATTATGCCACTTTAGCATCTTGTAAAGCCCCTGTCAATACTTGATATGTGGTATGAAAAAGGTCGCCCATTCCGTACTATTATAAATATTGGACCTATTATCCTGGCCAGGTCTGTAAATGACCAATCAGGTGGTCATCCTAAATAGGACAGCATCGAGGAACATATCCATTGCATTAAACAATGCAGAACATCTCTCCAATGGTTTCTGAGACACTGAGGGGCAGTTGCATGGTGGGCAGTTGTAGGCACCGATTTATTCCAAACATTGAAGTTTGCATATTGCAGGCACCCGGGTTTTAGGGACCCATATCTCACCCTGAGGTTAGCATAGTCCTTTGCTTTGGTCAGTACCAGGAGGTTAGTTGTGGGAGTCTGGGGGATGATAGGTTTGCTGTAGATCAGGCATGTCAAGCGTGCAGCCTTGGCTGCATACACCCCTCGCTCTCCTTCTTTGTGGCTCTCAGTATTTGAAGAATTTAAACTCAATGAGGCCCCAGCTGTACCCAGCCCAGGCCCATAGGTGTGCAGAGCTTTCCTTGGACTTTCCTAAGTCTTCGCTGATCACCCCCATATGTTTGGCATTTTCCTATATTTCTTCTGATCACTCTTGTGGGTCTGTTGTCTGCCTAAGTCTTTACCACCCACGTAGGTCTATGGGCTGCCTAATTATTTTTGGACCACCACTGTTGGTCTGTGGGCTGCCTAAATATTTTTGGACCACCTTTGTAGGTCTGTGGGTTGGATAAGTCTTCACCAATAACCTATGTATATCTAGAGGCTGCCTAAGTCTTTATTTTCACCCTCATGTTCCTGATCTGAAATCATGAGGTTGGCATCTCTTGTATTTCCAGCCCAGGTCCCACTGAAGGTGGAACAGAGGCAGGGGCAGACTGGTAACTTTCGGCCCAGGGGGCAAGTACAAACCAGAGGCCCATGGTGCAGTGACTCGGCCCCCCCTCCCACTCTCCCTCTTCCCGTCCTCCTCCTGATCCCCATTCCAAGCTGAAGCCCTGCTCCAGATACTCTCTACTTATTGGCTGAATCCAGGTTCCCAACCTGGCCAGCAGGGGGCAGTTGGGGGGAGCTGGGACAGCTTGGTTGGGGCTGGCCGGGGGGAGAAGAGTCTCCAGTGGGGCATGGAACCAGCCTCTGCTCAGACACAGTTTACACCATCCATGCTGGGGGGGCTGCTCTCTGTCCTTGTCTTCAACCCGCACTCAGTAAGTCCATGGCGGTGACTTTTTACTTCTCTTTACCAAGCATCCTTTAGGCATGTCTTCGGAAGAAGCAGTGCAGGATTTTTACAGGGCATCAGAGTGGCCCAGGGGGCAATTGCCCCCCTGCCCCCTGGCCCAGTCCTCCCCTGAACAGAGGGTACAGAGGGACAGGAGGAACGCGAGTGCCGGCAGGTGGTAATAAGAGCAGGAGATGTGGTCCCGGGCAGGCTGGCAGAACATTAGTCAGGAACCGTAGCTGTGCACAGAGATCCAGCTGAGAATAAAGGGTCCTTCAACACGTGCTGTAGGTTCCAGAGGAGTAGCTTGTCAGAGCTCCCAGCAGGCTTGAGGCAGGAACACACTGTGGTGAACAGTGTCATCTTAAGAGCATCATAGGCCCCCGGGCAATGCAGTGCACTGGGGCACTGCCTACACAATCACAGACAAGAATAAAAATGCAAATTATCGATAAGGCGATATTTATTGGTACCTCCAACAAAATCAGTGTTTAAACATTAACACAATGCTTGGACAATATAACACAAGCTTGGAAAACAAGACATTACAGACTGAAATGGCGCAGTACGAAAGCACTATGAATTATTTATTAAATTTGAAAAACTTTGGAGGGGTGGAGGGAGAGAGAACGAGGGATGGATGGAGAGAGAGAGAAAGAGAACGAAATTGGGATGGAGGGAGAGAAAAAGAAAGAGGGATGGAGGGAGCGAAAAAGAGAGAGAGAGAGAGAACGAGAGAGAGCGAGAGAGAGAGAATAACCTCCATATGATTTAGCTTTCAGGATGTAAACCATATAAGCAACATTTATAGTGACATATCACCTCAAGCAGCAGTCAGGCAATTTCCCTTCCGCATCGGCCGCACAGTGCAGATGAAAGGAGGAGGTGGGTGGAGCCAGACATTCCTATGTAATAGTTGCGGATGAGGACGAGGAAGATCCTCCTCCTCTCTGCTTGCTGGGTCCTCTCCTTGCTTTTATCCTCGGGACGTCACTGGTTGCTAGATGCCAGTCGGCTGGCCATCCTAGCAACCAGTCTAGCGCAGACTAAAGCGGTTGGCAGAGGAACAAACTGGTCTTAGGGCCCAGGCCACCAGGTAAATATAACTGGGGGGGGGGTCAGATTGGGGGAAATTTCCACTCTGCGTGGGGCCCCCAGGCAAATGGGGCCCCCGGGCAACCGCCCAGCATGCCCATTCGGAAAGACAGCCCAGGTGGTGAACAGAGCTGATTCAGAAGACCGCCAGGTAGGCACTCGAACAGGACGTGGGAACAGAATCAGAAAAAGAAGCGTGGTCACAGGGATAGTGGAGAACAGCAGCGGGCGGGCAGGGAAGTACAGAATCATAGGGCAGAGACGTAATCAGGAGCAGAGCCAGGGTCAGGAACTGGTGACAAAGCAGAAGCAGGATCCAAGTTCAGGTCAGAGGCAAGTCGGGTTAGCAACAAGGAACCACACAGAGTAATAGCAGGACAAGGGGAACAGCTGAAAGACCAGTCAACACTTGAACAAGGGTAGAAGCATCCTTAAGTAGTCCGTTTGGCGCCAACGTGCAATGGGCGCGTGCCCGTATGCGCATTACCGTGCGCATGGGCGCGCCTGGTCACCCTTCTGAGGAGAATGCCGTGCGCATGCACATTTCTGCGAGCCAGACGTCTCGCAGTAATTCCCTGACATTAGGTCTGTGGGCTTCCTAAATCTTTACAAACCACGTTTATAGGTCTTTCGGCTTCCTAAGTCTTCACCGATCACCCACATAGGTCTGTGAGCTGTCCAAGTCTTTGCCATCCTACATCTTAAGTCTGTGGGCAAGTCTTCGCCTATCACCCAAATAGTTCAGTGAGCTGCTTACGTTTTCACGATCACTCTTGTACGTCTGTGGACTGCCTACATATTCACTAATCACCCACAGAAGTCTGTGGGCTGCCTACATTTTTACCAACCACACTTGCAGGTCTGTTGGCTTCCTAAGTCTTTACCTATCACCCATTAAGGTCTGTGATTTGCCCAAGTGTCTACTGAACCTTTATGGACCACCTTCGTATGTCTCTGGGCTGCTTAAGTCTTCGTTGATTACCCAAATAGATCTGGAGGCTGTCTAAATCTTCACCAATTACTCTTGTAAGCCTATAAGCTGAATATATATTTAATGACCACCCTCTTAGGTCTGTGGGCTTCACTGATCACCCTAAGACATTTATGAACTGTCGTAGTCTTCACGATCACTCTTGTAGGTCTGTGGACTGACTAAGTCTTTACCGACCACCCTTGTAGGTCTGTGGGCTACTTAAGTGTTCATGGATCACCTAAGTAGCTCTGGAGGCTGCCCAAATCCTCACCATTCACCCTTATATGTCTGTGGACTGCCTAAGAATTTACTGACCACCCTCTTAGGTCTGTAGACTGCTCATGTCTTTATCAATCATCCATGTAGGTCTGTTGGCTGCCTGACTTCTCATCATCCACCTTCGTAGGTTTGTGAGCTTCCCAAATTTCAACTGGTCACCTTTCTAGGTCTATGAGCTTCCCAAACTTCAATTGGTCACCTTTGTAGATCTGTGAGCTTCCAAAATTTCTATTGTTCACCCACATAGGTCTGTGAGCTCCCTAAGTTTCTGTTGATCTCGCTTGTAGACCTGTATGATGTCTAAAGCCCCGTACACACGAGTCGAAATTCGGCCGGGAATTTTTGTTCGACGACCGATCTGCCGATTTTCGGCTTGTTAGTATGATGCTTCCGACAACCGACTCCGACTTTTCGGCCGAAAAAATCCTGGTGTGCAGGCTATATAATTTTTGTCGACCATCAAAACACATCCGATTTTCGTCTCATTAGTACAGATTTTGATGGGGAAAAATCTTTTGAGCAAGACTGGGCATGCTCAGAGATAAAAGAACACATACAAAGCAATCCAACACATGACATCACTTCTGAAGTAGAATTCTGTCGTGCGGGAAAATTTGTGTGCAGTCTAGAGCAAATTCCAACCAACAGACACCACTCTGGACAAAAGACGGACGACCGGTCAGCGGAAATTCGTTGCGTGTGTATGAGGCTTTAGTCTTTATGGACCACCTTCCTAGATCTGTTGGCTACCCAAGTCTTCACTGATCCCCCATATAGATTTGGAGGCTGCCTAAATCTTCACCATTTACCCTCGTAGGTCTGTGAGCTGCCTAAGGCATTTATAACCACCCACATAGGTCTGCGAGCTGCCTAAATATCTAATGATCACCTTTATAGGTCTGTTGGCTGCCTAAGTCTTTAACGACCTCCCTAATAGGTCTGTGGTCTTCCTAAGTTTTCAATGATCACTCAAATAGGCCTGGAATTTGCCCTGGGTCTTCACCAGTCACCCTTGTAGGTCTGTGGCCTGTCTAAAACTTTAGCAACCACACTTCGGGTCTGTAGAGTGCTTAAGTCTTCACCAATCACTCATGTAGATCTGGCGGTAGCCCAAGTCTTCACCACCCATCCTCATAGGTCTACGAGCTGCCCAAGTTTCTCATGGTCACTCTTGTAGGGTCTGTGGTCTGCCTAAGTTTTTTACATTCACCATAGTAGCTCTGTGGGTTGCCTAAGTCTTCATATCCAGTGAAGTCCAGCACTGCAAGCTGAACACCCATCAAATTTTACCTTTTTCAAAGCCACCATCTGATGCAGGATAAGTACCATCCAGTCTTATGGAAGATTAAGGTTCCTGTATACATACAAGGATCAGTATAAGGTATATTCCTGTAACGCTAATGTATATCCAGCACAGATTTGTGCGCAAGGAAACTCCGTAAGAGAAATCCCGAGCAATCAATGACAGCTGTCAAAGCAGGCGCACATAGCCGGGTGTCACGTCTCTGGATATGAACCCTATCTGTTCATTAGGATGACAGTCAGGCTGTCAGCTGAGTAGAAGCAACCTTGGCAGACATCTCGGGGCACAACTGTTAGAGGGAAAATAGGATAGGAATTTGGATTTTTTTTTTTCTGATCCCGAATGATTTTCGCCTATGTATAGGGTATAAGTAAGAATGGATCTTTTCGCAGTCAGTTTGCTTCCTAACCACTGACAGCAGCTGGTTTTATGTCGTCTCACACTATCGAACAACAGCAATGGCAATTTGCTTTGACCAATCATAAGAATTTTAACTGAATGCTCATCTCTAACAACTCTTACTACATGTTCAGGTGCGCAACGTATATATTTTTCCCTTCATCCCCTAAATTCTAACTGATTCTCCAGCCATGTGTTTACAGTATCTCACAAAAGTGAGTACACCCCTCACATTTTTTGTAAATATTTTATTATATCTTTTCATGTGACAACACTGAAGAAATGACACTTTGCTACAATGTAAAGTAGTGAGTGTACAGCTTGTATAACAGTGTAAATTTGCTGTCCCCTCAAAATAACTCAACACACAGCCATTAGTGTCTAAACTGCTGGCAACAAAAGTGAGTACACCCCTAAGTGAAAATGTCCAAATTGGGCCCAATTAGCCATTTTCCCTCCCCAGTATAATGTGACTCGTTAGTGTTACAAGGTCTCAGGTGTGAATGGGGTGCAGGTGTGTTATATTTGCTGTTATCGCTCTCACACTGGTCACTGGAAATTCAACATGGCACCTCATGGCAAAGAACTCTCTGAGGATCTGAAAAAAAGAATTGTTGCTCCACATAAAGATGTCCTAGGCTATAAGAAGATTACAAAGACCCTGAAAATGAGCTGCAGCACGGTGGCCAAGACCATACATCAGTTCACAAGGACAGGTTCCACTCTGAACAGGCCTCACCATGGTGGACCAAAGCAGTTGAGTGCACATGCTCAGCGTCATATCCAGAGGTTGTCTTTGGGAAGTAGATGTATGAGTGCTGCTAGCATTGCTGCGGGGGTTGAAAGGGTGAGGGATCAGCGTGTCAGTGCTCAGACCATATGCCGCACACTGCATCAAATTGGTCTGCATGGCTGTCGTCCCAGAAGGAAGCCTCTTCTAAAGAGGATGCACAAGAAAGCCTGCAAACAGTTTGCTGAAGACAAGCAGACTAAGAACACGGATTACTGGAACCATGTCCTGTGGTCTAAAGAGACCAAGATAAACTTATTTGGTTCAGATGGTGTCAAGCGTGTGTGGCGGCAACCAGGTGAGGAGAACAAAGACAAGTGTGTCTTGCCTACAGTCAAACATGGTGGTGGGAGTGTCATGGTCTGGGGCTGCATGAGTGCTGCCGGCACTCATTGAGGGAACCCTGAATGCCAACATGTACTGTGACATACTGAAGCAGAGCATGGTCCCCTCCCTTCAGAGACTGGGCCGCAGGGCAGAATTCCAACATGATAACGACCCCAAACACATCTTCAAGGTGACCACTGCCTTGCTAAAGAAGCTGAGGGTAAAGGTGATGGACTGGCCAAGCATGTCTCCAGACCTAAACCCTATTGAGCATCTGTGGGGCACCCTGAAACAAAGGTGGAGGAGCGCAAGGTCTCTAACATCCACCAGCTCTGTGATGTCATCATGGAGGAGTGGAAGAGGACTCCAGTGGCAACCTGTGAAGCTCTGGTGAACTCCATGCCAAAGAGGGTGAAGGCAGTGCTGGAAAATAATGGTGGCCACACAAAATATTGACACTTTGGGCCCAATTTGGACATTTTCACTTAGGGGTGTACTCACTTTTGTTGCCAGCGGTTTAGACATTAATGGCTGTGTGTTGAGTTATTTTGAGGGGACAGCAAATTTACACTGTTATACAAGCTGTACACTCACTACTTTACATTGTAGCAAAGTGTCATTTCTTCAGTGTTGTCACATGAAAAGATAGAATAAAATATTTACAAAAATGTGAGGGGTGTACTCACTTTTGTGAGATCCAATATATAAATATATATATATATATATATATATATATATATATATATATATATATATATATATATATGTCTAGGAGTTAAAAAAATGTTCATTGTACATGAGGTGTATGGAGTATATTGCGGGGAAGCCCCTCCCTCTTATAAGAAGGCTCATTATTTACGGAGAAGCATTTCTCAGTGAGGAGAGTCGCATTTTTCCCCGACTTCCAGATGTGAAGAAATTGGTCAACATTTTGGGAGGCCGTGTGCCAAATCTCAGCGTTGTTTTGACATCAGGGATAACGTTTTTGCACTTTTTGATGGAGACGCGCATTCCGCATGGAATGTCCTTTTCCATCCTCCCCATGTGATGAATAAATGTGACCCAATACAAAGGATTTAGAGAGGAACTCCAAACGGATACAAAGGACACATGGACGTAACTATGTATTCATTAATGTATCATTTCATTTACAAGCAGTGTAAGTACTTGAAAATTTACATTCTATCAGTCTCTTCTTGTAGTCTTCTACAGCAGGGCTCAAAGAAGGAAAGAGAGAAGCAGCACAAGCAGCCAATTAGTTGTGCTGCAGTGCTCATGTGATAACAAGAACAGGCCAATAGCCATGGGCATCCGCAGAACTTTTTTCAGGGGCATTATTTTAAGGTCACCCATGCTCTGCCCCTTTTCACCCCCATAGATCCCCCTTTAGAGCAGGCCAGGCCAGGGTCTCCCATAGATCCCCCTTTAGAGCAGGGTCCCCATAGATCCCCCTTTAGAGCAGGGTCCCCATAGATCCCCTTTAGAGCAGGGTCCCCATAGATCCCCTTTAGAGAAGGGTCCCCATAGATCCCCCTTTAGAGCAGGCCAGGGTCCCCATAGATCCCTCTTTAGTCTTACCTTTTCACCTATAATCCCCCGGTGCTATCAGGTTTTCCTGCACCACCAGGTACTCCAGGCTCTTCCTGCAAAGAATATATACTGTATATATATTTAACCAATATAACCCCTTTTAGAGCAGGCCAGGATCCCCATAGATCCCCTTTAGAGCAGGCCAGGGTCCCCATAGATCCCCTTTAGAGCAGGGTCCCCATAGATCCCTCTTTAGTCCTACCTTTTCACCTATATTCCCGTGCTACCAGGTTTTTCTGCACCACCAGGTACTCCAGGCACTCCCTGCAAAGAATATATATATATATATATATATATATATATATATATATATTTACACACACAGTATACTGTATATATATATAGGCAATATGACCCCCTTCAGAGCAGGCCAGGGTCCCATAGATCCCCCTTTAGAGCAGACCAGGCCAGGGTCCCCATAGATCCCCCTTTAGAGCAGGGTCCCCATAGATCCCCCTTTAGAGCAGACCAGGCCAGGGTCCCCATAGATCCCCCTATAGAACAGGCCAGGCCAGGGTCCCCCATACATTCCCCTTTAGAGAAGGCCAGGATCCTCATAGATCCCCCTTAGGGGGGAACCAGGGTCCCCATAGATCCCCCTTTAGAGAAAGCCAGGCCAGGGTCCCCCATAGATCCCCTTTAATGCAGGGTCCTCATAGATTCACCCTTTAGAGCAAGCCAGGCCAGGGTCCCCCATAGATCCACTTTAGAGCAGGGTCCTTAGAGATTCCCACTTTAGAGCAAGCCAGGCCAGGGTCCCCCATAGATCCCCTTTAGAGCAGGGCCCCATAAATTCCCCTCTTAGAGCAGGCCAGAAACTTTCATGGGGAGGCACTTTCCCCCCTGCCCCCCCTTGCAGAACGCCCATGCTGGTAATAGGAGAGAGCAGAAAGATGAGCTCATTAGCCTGCTGCTTCTCCTTTGGCTGTCCAATAACAAAGATCTATAGGTGTTACTGAACTGCAGTAGAGAATAACCAGGTCTCCTGACCTGCCAAATAGAGCTGTGCTGCAGGGCAGAGCTGGGTAAATCTCAGGACTGGATGGACAGAAATACAAATCCTCATGAGCTCTGTACTACAAGTCTGTGCAGTGACTGGATAGAGGGCTCAGGTCTAGGATTGCAGAACTCCGGACACAATATAGGAGACCCGTGCTCAGAGGAACTCCTGGCTGCAGAGTCTTACTAGCAGGAAACTAAAAGGACATTTTGGCTAGGTTCACATTTGTGCGTTGCGGGAAGGCATGCAACTTTACGCGCGTTCCCGCGATGCACAAAAAACACGCATTTCCTTTGCAAGCGCATGGTAGAGCAATTAATTCCTGGTGGCAACTCAATGCATATTGCTAACTCACAGGCCAAAGTGCACCCCTAAACCCATAGAACCATGCACGTGGGTGTGGGGTGATTTCATAAAAAATGGGGTCACTTCTTTTGTGTAAATTTCGGGTGTACGGCAGCTCATTGATATGCATTGGTGTCCCTAAATGTGATGCCCAAAACCATGCAAGCAAAAGCGCACATTTGCACCTGCATAGGTGTTAATGGATCCTTTGTTTAGAAGAGCTAGGACTTGTAGTTCTGTATTAACTGTGTGCTGCTAGCTGGACACTGGGACTGCTGGAACTTGTAGTCCAGTATTGGGTGCATGCAGCTATCTAGACACTGGAAATTGTAGTTCTATAGACTGTGTGCTGCTTTCTAGACACTGGTACTGCTGGGACCTGTAGTTCTGGATTAGCTGCACGCAGCTATCTAGACACTGGGACTTGTAGTTCCATAGACTGTATGCTGCTATCTGAACACTAGGACTGCTGGGGCTTGTAGTTCTGTGTTGGCTGCATGCTGCTTCTCTAGATACTGGGACCTGTAGTTCCACAGACTGTATGCTGCTATCTGAACACTGGTACTGCTGGGACTTGTAGTTCAGTATTGGCTGCATGTGGCTTTCTAGACACTGGGACTTGTAGTTCCATAAACTCTATGCTGCTTTTTGGATACTGGAACTGATGGGACTTGTAGCTCCTTATCAGCTGCCTGCAGCTTTGTAAGCACTGGGACTGCTGGGACTTGCAGTTTTTCCCCCTGATGTGCACTGCTGAGGACTGCTGGGACTAATAGTTCCTTCCCTATTGTGCACTGATGTAGTTCTTCCCCTATTGCTACTAATAAATAACTGCTGGGACTTGTAGTTCCTTCCCTGCCATGCACTGATAAATAACTGCTGGGACTTGTAGTTCCTTCCCTGCCATGCACTGATAAATAACTGCTGGGACTTGTAGTTCCTTCCATGCCATGCACTGATAAATAACTGCTGGGACTTGTAGTTCCTTCCATGCCATGCACTGATAAATAACTGCTGGGACTTGTAGTTCCTTCCATGCCATGCACTGATAAATAACTGCTGGGACTTGTAGTTCCTTCCCTGCCATGATACACTGATAAATAACTGCAACACACATGTAGGATGACCTTCAGTAGTCACTGCCCAAGGTCATTCTGCGCATGCGCAGCAAGGGCATCAATGGCTCACTCAGTCTACAATTACACACTGTTGGTATGAATGAGTCATTGATGCACTGGTGGGGCATGCGCAGGATGCACTGATAAATAATGCTGGACTTGTAGTTCACTGCTGGACTTGTAGTTCCTTCCCACCATGCACTGATAAATAACTGCTGGGACTTGTAGTCAGTGGTGTATTTAGGTTTTGTGCTGCCCTAGGCCTGACTAAACTTGGGCACCCCTGAATTTAAATATGACCCACCCCTTCCTGTAAAGGCCACACCCCTTCATGTTTATGACCCGCCCTGTTATCTGTAAACCACAGACTACAACCAGTTTATCAGTGCCCATCAGTGCAGCCTCATCAGTTTCTATAAGTGCAGCCTCATCAGTGCAGCCTTATCAGTGCAGCCTCATTACTGCCCACCAGTGCAGCCTCATCAGTGCAGCCTTATCAATGCAGCCTCATTACTGCCCACCAGTGCAGCCTCATCAGTGGCCATCAGTACAGCCCTGTCAGTGGCCACCAGTGCAGCCTATCAGTGCATTGTATCAGTGCCCATTAGTGCAGCCTCATCAGTGGCCATCATAGCAGCTTCATCAGTGGCAATCACTGCAGCCTCATCAGTGGCCATCAGTGCAGCATATCAGTGCAGCCCCATCAGTGCCCACTTTTTTGCTGCCCCCCCCCCTTGCAAAGTGCGGCCCTAGGCCTGGGCCTTGTTGGCCTAGGCCAAGATACAGCACTGCTTGTAGTTCCTCCCCTGTTGTGTACTGAGAAATAACTACTGGGGCTTGTAGTTCCTTCCCTGCCATGCACTGATACATAATTGCTGGGACTTGTAGTTCCTCCCATATCGTGTACTGATAAATAACTGCTGGGCCTTGTAGTTCCTCCCCTGTTATGCACTGATAAATAACTGCTGGGACTTGTAGTTCCTTCCCTGCCCTGATACACTGATAAATAACTGCAACACACATGTAGGATGACCTTCAGTAGTCACTGCCCAAGGTCATTCTGCGCATGCGCAGCAAGGGCATCAATGGCTCACTCAGTCTAAAATGACACACTGTTGGTATGAATGAGTCATTGATGCACTGGTGGGGCATGCGCAGGATGACCATGCTCATGGATGGCTGCCAAAAGTCGTTCTGCGAATGCATTACCGTCCTCAGTATGATGAGTCAATGATGTGTTGGCGGCACATGCGCATGATGACCTCAAGTCGTCATTCGTTAACGGCTGCCCAAGATCATTCTGCGCATGCGTTGCCGACACATCAGTGATTCTGTCAGACCAAAAGTGCTGGACCACCAATTACACACGATCAGTCCGAATAAGCCATTGGTGCGTTGGCAGCGCATGCGTAGAGTGACTTTGGGTCGTCATTCCTGTTGGCCTGGATGAGTCATTGGTGCGTTGGCAGCGCATGCGTAGAATGACATTTGGTAGTCGTTCATGGATGTCTGGGGCGCAGCCTGGGGGGATCAATTACTTTTTCAGACCAGAAGTGCTGCACCACCAAGTCATTGGTTCATTGGCAGCACACGTGTAGGATGAGCTACACTCATGAATGACTGCCCAAGGTCATTCTGCGCATGCGCAGCCAGGACATCAATGACTTATTCAGTTTGAAAGTGCTGCACCTCCGATTACATACTGTCAGTATGAAGGAGTCAATGAAGTGATGGCAGCACATGGGCATGATTACCTCAAGTAGTCATTCATTAATGTCTGCCATAGGCGTGCGCACAGGGTGTGCCAGGTGTGCCTGGGCACACCCTAATCACCATGTGCTGCACAGATTCCCCCTGATGCTTGGCGGCAGAGAAACGGACTGCTGAATAACTGTCCTTAGTCACTTTCTCTGTCTCAATAGTGAGACATCAGGGGTCTGTTTAGACCCCCAATGGAGCTCCTAAAAAACTGAAAAGAAATATAATAAAACATTAGTGTAAAAAATGAAAAAAAAAAATGGTAAGTAATGATAAGAAAATAATAAAAATAAACAACTTTTCCCTGCTGAAACAGTCCATTGCCCTACGCATGTGTGTTTGAGCTTTGGGGAGCGCACCCTAATGCAATAGGCTGCGCACACCTATTATTCTTGCCTAAGGTCATTCTGCGCAT
The DNA here is from genome assembly GCF_965119305.1 of Pelophylax lessonae. Classification (NCBI taxonomy): domain Eukaryota; kingdom Metazoa; phylum Chordata; class Amphibia; order Anura; family Ranidae; genus Pelophylax; species Pelophylax lessonae. The sequence continues at coordinate 27,134,526 of NC_138774.1, forward strand.
GCGTTGCCGGCACATCACTGACGGTCTGGATGAGTCAGTGGTGTGTTGGCAGCACAGGCATAGAATGACCTCCAGTGGTTGCTCATGGATGACTGCTCAAGGACATGTTGCGCATGCGCTGCCAGGGCATTAATGATTGCATTTGACAGTGCTGCACCGCCGGCTGCACCACCGGCTGCACATTGTCACTCTGAATGAGTCAATGATGTGTTGGTTGCACATGCGTACAATGACCTCAAGGAGTTGTTAATTAACCACTTCTGGACCGGAAGGATTTGCCCCCTTAAAGCGGTAGTATCCCGCTTTTTTACACTTTTACCTACAGGTAAGCCTATAATAAGGCTTACCTGTAGGTACAAATAATATCTCCTAAACCGGCATGGCGTCATCGTGGCTCCGGCCAATCATCGCGCCGGAGCCGTCTCTTCCAGCCAATCACCGTGCCGGAGCCGCCGAACCCGGAAGAGACGGCGAGGGATCATGGCAGCGCCCGCAGCGATGTCCGGGGGTCCGTGTCGGGGCTTCGTTCTAAGGTAAGTAATACATAATGAGCTAGTATGCGATGCATACTAACTCATTATGCCTTTGTCTTGCAGGGTTTTTTTTTTTTTTGTTCTTTGGGTTTACAACCGCTTTAATGTCCAGGCCATATTTTACGATTCGGCACTGCGTTACTTTAACGGACAATTGCGCAGTGGTGCGACGCTGTACCCAGATAAAATGTATCTCCTTTTTTTTCCCCACAAATAGAACTTTCCTTTGGTGGTATTTGATCAGCTGTGCGACTTTTATTTTTTGCGCGCTATAAACAAAAATCAGCGACAATTCTGAAAAAAAGAAACAATATTTTTCACTCTCTGCTATAGAACATTCCCTAAAAAAAAAGTAAAAATCAAAATTTTTTAACATTTTAGGCCAATTTGTTTTCTGCTACATATTTTTGGTGAAAGAAAATCGCAATAAGCGTATTTTGATTGGTTTGCGCAAAAGTTATCGCGTCTACAAACTATGGGAAAGATTTATGTTATTTTTATTGTTTTTTTTTTTTTTACTAGTAATGGCAGTGATCTGCGATTTTTAGCAGGACTGCGACATTGGGGCGGACAGATCGGACCCCTAACTGACATTTTTGACACTTTTGGGGGGGGACCAGTGACGTTACTACGGTAATCAGTGCTAAAAATATGCACTGTTACTGTAATAATGACACTGGCAGGGAAGGGGTTAACACTGTGGGTGATCAAGGGGTTAAATGTGTACCTAGGGGCATATTTCTAACTGTATGGCTTGTGAAATGACCATAGAGACCTGTGATCCTATATAGCAGGATCTCAGGCACTCTGTGATCATTCCAGGGAGAAGAACGGTCGGCTGTGTTTACAACAGCCGACCGTCCTTCTCTCTCAGCGGGAAGCGATCGCGGGTGGCAGGTGGCAATCAGACCCGCCTGACCCGTGCATTGGTGTCTCCGCTGCCAAGTGGGGGCGGGAGAGCACCTACGTTGGTTTGCGGTAGTATAACTGTGGCGGGCAGTCGGGAAGCGGTTAATGATTGCCCAAGGTCATTCTCTGCATGCGCGGCCGGGGCACTAATAACTAATTCAGACCAGAAGTGCTGCACTATAATGAGTCATTGGTGCATTGGCAGCGCATGTGTAGAATGACCTTGGGTAGTCACAGTGGCGTAGCGTGGGGGGTGCAGGGGGGGCCAGCCGCACCGGGTGCAACATTTGGGGGGGCGCATCCCACGCCAGTGTCACTCTAGCAAACTTTAAAAATTCTTCCTAGCGTGTCACTCCAGCCGCCCCCATCTTCAGGCTAAACGATGGCCGGTCGGCGCCCTGTGATTGGGCCAACATTGTCATGTGCGGTAGCGGGGCTGGCCAGTGGCAGAGCCCGCCTCGCCGTCTTCTAAGTCAGCCCTGCATGTGCCTCCGTCCCGCCTCCTCTAAGCTCTCACAATCCTCCCCGACCCGTCCCCTGTAAGGGCTCGATGACGCGGTGGTGTCCTCTGTGTAGTGGGCAGTGTAGTGGGCAGTGTAGTGTAGTGGGCAGTGTAGTGGTCAGGTAGGAATCAGGTAGGTCATTGTAAGGGTCAGTGTCGGGGACAGGTAGGTCAATGTAATGACCAGTACAGGAATCAGGTATGTTAGCGTAGTGGACTGGTAGGTCAGTATAGGAACCAGGCTGGTCAGTACTATTGTAGGAAGGGACTCATGGAGTACTAAAAGTCCGCAGGTTAGGGGGCGCAAATTACTTGCCTTGCCCCGGGCGCTGACAACCCACGCTACGCCACTGGGTAGTCATTCATGGATGACTGGCCAAGGTCATTCTGCGCATGCACAACCAGGGCATCAATGATTCATTCAGTATGAAAGTACTGCACACTGATTGCACATTGTCAGTCAAAATGAGTCAATGATCTGTTGGTTGCGCATGTGCATAATGACCTAGAGTAATTGTAAATTCATGACTGCCCAAGGTCATTCTGCGCATTAGCAGCGAGGGCATCAATAACTAATTCAGACCAGAATTGCTGTGCTACAGATTGCACACTGTAGGTCTAAATGAGTCGATGTGTTGACAGCGCATGCGCAGAATGACTTCCAGAAGTTGGTCATGGATGACTAGACAAGGTCATTTTACAGTCTGCCAGGGCATCAATAACTCATTCCATTTGAAAGTGCTGCACCACAGATTACACAATGTTGGTAAGAATAAGTTAATGCGTTGGCAGCACATGTGTAGAATGACCTACGGTAGTGATTCATGAAAGGTCATTGTGCGCATGCGCAGCCAGGGCACAAATAACTAATTCAGACCAGAAGTGCTGCACTACGGATTACACACTGTTGGTCTAAATGAGTCATTGGTGAATTGGCAGTGCATGCGTAGAATGACCTTGGGTAGTCCTTCATGGATGCTCTCCCATGGTCATTCTGCAATTGTATCACCGACACATCGATGACAATTCAAATGTTTTGCCGCTGATCACACATTGCTGATACTGACATATTGGCGCTTGCAGTGGCGCCCAATAGGGTCCCTGTACGCTGCCCGCTGTACGCATGCAAACCTTGCATACAGTATCTCACAAAACTCAGTACACCCCTCACATTTTTGTAAATATTTTATTCTATCTTTTCATGTGACAACACTGAAGAAATGACACTTTGCTACAATGTAAAGTAGTGAGTGTACAGCTTGTATAACAGTGTAAACTTGCTGTTCCCTCAAAATAACTCCACACACAGCCATTAATGTCTAAACCGCTGGCAACAAAAGTGAGTACACCCTAGGTGAAAATGTCCAAATTGGGCCCAATTAGCCATTTTCCCTCCCCAGTGTCATGTGACTCGTTAGTGTTACAAGGCCTCAGGTGTGAATGGGGAGCAGGTGTGCTAAATTTGGTGTTATCGCTCTCGCTCTCTCATACTGGTCACTGGAAGTTCAACATGGCACCTCATGGCAAAGAACTCTCTGAGGATTGGAAAAAAAGAATTGTTGCTCTACATAAATATGGCCTAGGCCAGTGATGACGAACCTTGGCACCCCAGATGTTTTGCAACTACATTTCCCATGATGCTCAACTACACTGCAGAGTGCATGACCATCATGGGAAATGTAGTCCTAAAACATCTGGGGTGCCAAGGTTCTCCATTAATGGTTTAGGCTATAGGAAGATTGCCAAGACCCTGAAACTGAGCTGCAGCACGGTGGCCAAGACAATACAGCGGTTTAACAGGACAGGTTCCACTCAGAACACGCCCCGCCATGGCCGACCAAAGAAGTTGAGTGCACGTGCTCAGCATCATATCCAGAGGTTGTCTTTGGGAAATAGACGTATGAGTGCTACCAGCATTGCTGCAGAGGTTGAAGGGGTGGGGGGTCAGCCTGTCAGTGCTCAGACCATACGCCGCACACTGCATCAAATTGGTCTGCATGGCTGTCGTCCCAGAAGGAAGCCTCTTCTAAAGATGATGCACAAGAAAGCCCCCAGTTTGCTGAAGACAAGCAGACTAAGGACATGGATTACTGGAACCATGTCCTGTAGTCTGATGAGACCAAGATAAACTTATTTGGTTCAGATGGTGTCAAGCGTGTGTGGTGGCAACCAGGTGAGGAGTACAAAGACAAGTGTGTCTTACCTATAGTCAAGCATGGTGGTGGGAGTGTCATGGTCTGGGGCTGCATGAGTGCTGCCGGCACTGGGGAGCTAAAGTTCATTGAGGGAACCATGAATGCCAACATGTACTGTGACATACTGAAGCAGAGCATGATCCCCTCCCTTCAGAGACTGGGCCACAGGGCAGTATTCCAACATGATAAGGACCCCCAAACACACCTCCAAGATGACCACTGCCTTGCTAAAGAAGCTGAGGGTAAAGGTGATGAACTGGCCAAGCATATCTCCAGATCCAAACCCTATTGAGCATCTGTGAGGCATCTTCAAATGGAAGGTGGAGGAGCGCAAGGTCTCTAACATCCACCAGCTCTGTGATGTCATCATGGAGGAGTGGAAGAGGACTCCAGTGGCAACCTGTGAAGCTCTGGTGAACTCCATGCCCAAGACGGTTAAGGCAGTGCTGGAAAATAATGGTGGCCACAAAAAATATTGACACTTTGGGCCCAAATCGGACATTTCGACTTAGGGGTGTACTCACTTTTGTTGCCAGCGGTTTAGACATTAATGGCTGTGTGTTGTTATTTTGCGGTGACAGCAAATTTACACTGTTATACAAGCTGTACACTCACTACTTTACATTGTAGCAAAGTGTCATTTCTTCAGTGTTGTCACATGAAAAGATAGAATAAAATATTTACAGAAATGTGAGGGGTGTACTTACTTATGTGAGACACTGTATACAGGACCTTTCCGCTGTATACGGCTGATCCTGGATGTGTCCATGTGAATGAACCTTTTCCCGTCTCTAATAGCGGGGGTGTCTCTGTGCTGGACTCTTTGTTCATGGAGTCGTAGTCGGAGAGCCATTGAGCGGAGTCTGCGCTCTTCACGCTACGCCGGGATCCTCCTCCGTCTGTCATCTTTGTTTCCTGGCCCGGGAAGTTATTTGCAGCATTTCTGTGCGAGTCACTCCGGGGCAAACAAGAGACCGCATTCCTCGCTCCCGGCCTCCCTGCTGCCCTTCTTGTTTTTCACTGAATTTCACTCCGAGGATTTATGAAAAACGTTCGCTGTGCGGGCGGATCAGAAGGGTATTTTGTCGGAAAACTAAAGATCAAAAAGTTTTGCATTATTCAATAACCACTAAAGATATAAATCCACTCTGTGTGCACAAACCCAGATATTACCTTGTCATGTACACATAGCCTAGGCAGGCCGCTGGCCGTGAGAAAAATGCGAAATGCGGCAAAATCGTGCTAGGATTTTACCACGATTTTGCCGTGTTTTGCAGCCAGGAACGTAATTCTTCTGCGTTCAGAGGAGGGAAGTTGAGGGAGTTGAACCTCCCCTAACTGCAGCCAGGGCAGCCATGGGGGGGGGGGGGGGGGGACAGCCCATAAACATGTAGGGGGCCCAGGCCTTCCGAAGGGCCCAGCTGCCCAGGCCCCAACCAGCAAAACCGAGTTGTTGCCGCTGTAGTAACTAGCAATTGCTAAGGCATGTGCGGCTGCAGAGTAAGTCGATGCAGCTGAAGGGAGGTCTCTTTGCTGGATTGGGAAATTTCTTTGCTGAATATATGAGGCCGTCTCTTTGTTTGATTAGGATGTCTCTTTACTGAATATATGAGGCTGTCTCTTTGCTGGATTGTAATGTCTCTTTACTGAATATATGAGGCTGTCTCTTTGCTGGATTGTAATGTCTCTTTGCTGAATATATGAGGCCATTTCTTTACTGGATTGGGATGTCTCTTTGCTGAATATATGAGGCTGTCTCTTTGCTGTATTGGGATATTTCTTTGCTGAATATATGAGGCTGTCTCTTTGCTGAATATATGAGGCCATCTCTTTACTGGATTGGGATGTCTCTTTACTGAATATATGAGGCTGTCTCTTTGCTGGATTGTGATGTTTCTTTGCTGAATATATGAGGCCGTCTCTTTGCTGAATATATGAGGCCATTTCTTTACTGGATTGGGATGTCTCTTTGCTGAATATATGAGGCCGTCTCTTTGCTGTATTGGGATATTTCTTTGCTGAATATATGAGGCTGTCTCTTTGTTTGATTAGGAACCCTCTTTGCTTAATATATGAGGCCGTCTCTTTACTGGATTGGGATGTCTCTTTGCTGAATATAGAAAGCCATCTCTTTACTGGATTGGGATGTCTCTTTGCTGAATATATAATATATGAGGCTGTCTCTTTACTGGATTGGGATGTCTCTTTGCTGAATATATGAGGCCATTTCTTTACTGGATTGGATATCTCTTTCCTGAATATATGGGGATGTCTCTTTGTTGGATTATGATGTCTCTTTGCTGAATATATGAGTCCGTCTCTTTACTGGATTGGAATCTCTCTTTTCTGAATATATGAGGCTGTCTCTTTACTGGATTGGGATATCTCTTTGCTGAATATATGAGGCTGTCTGACTGGATTGGGATGTGTCTTTGCTGAATGTATGAGGCCGTCTCTTTACTGGATTGGGATCTCTCTTTGCTGAATATATGAGTCTGTCTCACTGGATTGGGATGTGTCTTTGCTGAATGTATGAGGCAGTCTCTTTACTGGATTGGGATATCTCTTTGCTGAATATATGAGGCTGTCTCTCTGGATTGGGATGTGTCTTTGCTGAATATATGAGGCTGTCTCTTTTCTGGATTGGGATATCTCTTTGCTGAATATATGAGGCTGTCTCACTGGATTGGGATGTGTCTTTGCTGAATGTATGAGGCCGTCTCTTTACTGGATTGGGATATCTCTTTGCTGAATATATGAGGCAGTCTCTTTGTTGGATTAGGATGTCTCTTTGCTGAATATATGAGGCCATTTCTTTACTGGATTGGGATGTCTCTTTGATGGATTGGATTCATTTTTATTTATTAAGTTGTAAGAGTGTTAAAGTAGAAGTGGGTGCACTGAAGGACGCGGTGGAACTGCCAGTGGGTGGGCCCTGAGGAATGTTGGTGGTCAGGCCTGGAGGGGCCTAGGCCTAAAGCTGTGTAAGGGGACCCAAAATGTCTGATGGCTGCCCTGACTGCAGCAGCTCCTAAACGATCCTAAAAGCCTGTGTGTACCTGGAGACCTAGGCCCCTTTCACACTTGTGCGACCTAAAATTCCTGCGATTTTGCCGTGATTTTTACTGGACTTGAAGCAATGCCTGTGTAATCTTGAGGCCTATGGGCCTCAAAATGCATCAAAGCCAGAACAATGTAGTGCAGGGACTACTTTGAAGACGTTCCGACTTGGTGTCGCACAGATATGAACGGTACTCATTGGAAATCATGGTGTATGGCTTGTCATGTGACTTTGCAGTCCCAAGTCGCAAGAAAAGTTGCAAGTCATTAATGGCAATGATCAGTTACTTCTAGTAAGACTGTGAATGTGGTGGGCAATCTGACACTAACTTACACTGGGTGGGAACTGACTCAGGCCCCTTTCACACTTGTGCGACCTAAAAGTCGTGCGGTTTTGCCGCGATTTTCACTGGACGTGAAGCAATGCCTGTGTAATCTTGAGGTCTATGGACCTGAAAATGCATCAAAGTTGGACCAAAGTAGTGCAGGGACTACTTTAAAGTCCTTGCGACTTGAAGTCGCACAGATATGAACAGTACTCATCATGGAGTATGACTTTTCATGCGACATTGCTGTCCCAAGTCGCAGGACAAGTCGCACAAGTGTGAACGGGGCCATAGGCTTAGAAGCAGTTGAGTTTAGGAGCTTTGGCAAAAAACGCTAAGAGCTCCTGAACTCGAACTTAGGAGCTGTAGTGTACATGAAGCCTGAGTTCACACATAGGCAATGTTAGACATCGCATGTGATTCGCACCGCATTGCTGTGCGGTGTCTGTGCCAATGTGAATTCAGCCATACAGATTGTATGGCTGAACTCGCATTGGATTCGCACAGAAAAGGTGCAGGAACCTTTTTTTTCCCGCGCTGCAATCGGATCGCATAGATGTTCACACCCATGCGATCTGATTCCTGTCTGAATTCACAGTTCGCACTGCGATCTGCAAACTGAACTGGGGGTGTCATTAACTTTGTATTGACACCCGCAGCTGTTCGCAGAGGGCAGTGTGAACTGCCTGCATGGGGGAGATGCGATGCAGGAACTAGAATGGTGCTGATGTGTGATCCCAGGCCGAAAGTAGCAATAACATCTTCACTGTGCTGTACCTAGCCTGTGCAAAGACAGAGCTGCCAACTGTCCCGGATTTCCAGGGACTGTCCCGGATTTCCAGGGATTAACCCGGATTTCCAGGGACTGTCCTGGATTTCCAGGGACTGTCCCGGATTTCCAGGGGCTGTCCCGGATTTGGAATTATGTCCCTCTTTCCTCCTCATCTGTCCCTCATATTGGTCTGATCTATAAATTTGTATATATAATGCACTTTTTATCTCAAAAAGTGTTTCCCAGTGGTAAAACCTGTCATCCAATTTCTAAATGACTGCATTTGTAAACTCAGAAAACCAATATAAAATAATAGTGGTAAAAAAAAAAAAATCACTTGTGGGTTTAACTTTTTTTGGTATATTTCTGCTTTAAGGGGGCGTGGCAGGGGGTGTGTCCTATGCTTACATACTTTTGCTAATAGGTGTCCCTCGTTCCCATCTTAAAAAGTTGGGAGGTAAAAGAGAGCAAAGCTGTGGGAAGGGCCAGCAGGCTCCACCCACTACTGACAGCCTGCAGAAAACTACCGGAGGGGCGGAGACAAGACCAGTCATCCTACATAAGGAGAGAGCAGAGCTGTGGGAGGGGCCCAACAGGCTCCACCCACTATTGGCTGCCTGCAGAAAACTACAGGAGGGGGCGGAGACAAGACCAGTCATCCTGCACAAGGAGAGAGCAGAGCTGTGGGAGGGGCCCAGCAGGCTCCACCTCCTACTGACTGCCTGCAGAAAACTACAGGAGGGGCGGAGACAAGACCAGTCACCCTGCACAGGGAGAGAGCAGAGCTGTGGGCGGGGCCAGCAGGCCACACCCACTATTGGCTGCCTGCAGAAAACTACAGGAGGGGGCAGAGACAAGACCAGTCATCCTGCACAGGGAGAGAGCAGAGCTGTGGGAGGGGCCAGCAGGCCACATCCACTACAGGCTGCCTGCAGAAAACTACAGGAGGGGGCGGAGACCCAATGCTGTTTTTTCACAAATTAATTTTTTTTTTTTTACATTCAGCCGTCAGCGGGCAACCCTGCTGGCAGCTAATGACTCCTCAGTTGTTTAGGATGCGGCGGCTGGCTTCCTGGCCGCTCCTTAACAACCAGCTATATATATATATATACCGTGTTTTTAAAGGGGGGAAAAATAAAAAAAAACTCACAACGTATCAAAAACGCAACACTGGTGCGACTTCATTGAAGTCCATTACACGCAAAACGCAATCTGCTGCGGGAAAAAAACGTCCCAGACCCTTTCCAAAAACACAGCGGCTGAAAAACGCATGGATGTGAACGTATCCCATAGGAAACCATGTTGAATGGACTCTTGTGCGTGTCTGCAAATTGCAAAATGTGCAAAAAAAAACGCATAGGTCAGGGTCACGTCACACGACATGGTGAAGTGACGGCAGCAGCGCAACCAACGCTTTCCCTAATTGGCATGGCTCCCTCGTTGCAGCACCTCGCTCTCTAGTGAGGGAGTAATGACGGAGCGAAAGCTCTTTGGTCCGGCCAGCGAAGGGAACGACGCCGTGAGTGGATCTCGGAATGATCCTGATGGGATTTAAATACAGAAAGATGGATCCATTCCTCACTCTGCTAGGAGATTCCTTGTGCCAGGAAAAAAATGTATTGTGAATCACGCAGCGCTCCACCCGGCAACCGACGTCTGACGAGTCGCATATGAAGGAGCCTAATCACAGATCAACTCCTACCGAAGGCGAACCCCAGCCACACGCTGAGAGCATTGTTTTCCCTCCGTCTGTGCAGAATGAATCGCCTTCCAGCCAGGAAAAAAAAAAAGGAAAAGAACGCAGCGGCAGCACCGCCGAGCACAAGGCAGAGCCTGGATTTGTAGCGTGCGTTTATGGCTGCCACTATATATAAATATCCTTATAAATTTACAGAAATATATGATATACATAAAATAATATATATAATATACAATATAGATTTAGTATAAAATATACAATTATAATATCAAAATATGAGCAAAACCTATTATATATAGTATATGTAAAATAAAACACTATATACAATATATATCACAGATGTACAATCATAATATAAGAATAATATTTAATATAATATAATACAATACAATATAATATAATTATTATTAGTATTATTATTATACAGGATATATATAGGGCCAACAGTTTGCGCAGCACTTTACAATGTGAGGGAAGACAAAACAGTTACAGTACAATTCAATACAGGAGGAAGTAGAGGGCCCTGCTCGTTAGAGCTTACAATCTAAAAGGGAGGGTCAAGTGAAACAAAAGGCAATAACCGTGGGGGAAAGCTTTAAACTATAATATAATAAAATACAATATAATATAATGCAATATAAAATAATATAATACAATATAATATAATATAATGCAATATAATATAATATAATACAATACAATACAATACAAAACAAAACAATATAATACACTATATATAGTATAATATAATGCAATATAATATAATATAATATAATGTAATATAATATAATACAATATAATGCAATATAATATAATATAATACAATATAATACAATATAATATAATATAATATGATATAATATAACATAATACAATATTATGCAATATAATATAATATAATACAATATAATATAATATAATATAATATAATATAATATAATACAATATAATATAATATAATATGATGCAATATAATACAATACAATACAATATAATATAATATAATATGATATAATATAATACAATATTATGCAATATAATACAATATAATATAATATAATACAATATAATGCAATATAATATAATATAATATAATATAATATAATATAATATAATATAATACAATATAATATAATACAATATAATATAATATAATATAATATAATATGATGCAATATAATATAATACAATACAATATAATATAATATAATATGATATAATATAATATAATACAATATTATGCAATATAATATAATATAATACAATATAATACAATATAATATAATATAATACAATATAATGCAATATAATATAATATAATACAATATAATATAATACAATATAATATAATATAATATAATACAATATAATATAATATAATGCAATATAAAATAATATAATACAATATAATATAATATAATGCAATATAATATAATATAATACAATATAATACAATATAATATAATATAATATAATATCATATAATACAATATTATGCAATATAATATAATATAATACAATATAATGCAATATAATATAATATAATATAATATAATACAATATAATATAATATAATATAATATAATATAATATAATGCAATATAATATAATATAATACAATATAATATAATATAATATGATATAATATAATATAATACAATATTATGCAATATAATATAATATAATACAATATAATACAATATAATATAATATAATATAATACAATATAATATAATATAATACAATATAATGCAATATAATATAATATAATATAATACAATATAATATAATATAATATAATATAATATAATACAATACAATATAATATAATACAATATAATATAATATGATATAATATAAAATAATATAATACAATATAATATAATATAATATAATACAATATAATATAATATAATATAATATAATATGATGCAATATAATACAATACAATACAATATAATATAATACAATATAATATAATATAATACAATACAATACAATACAATACAATACAATACAATATAATATAATACAATATAATATAATAAAAAGTGTAAGAGAGTGAGCAGCACCAGTAGGTAAACATGGTCGTCTATGCAAGTAACCAATTTTAGAAACGCGCTGCCCCCGGATCGCATTGTCGTTTTGTACCATGCGATCCGGTGCAGGCAAATGTTCCACGTTTGGGATCTGCATTTTGGGGTGCACTGACGCAGTGCGCACAGGTTTCCCGCACCACGTATGAGGCTGAATTTGCACGCATTTAATTTTTTTTAACATGGGACATGTATGTATGGAACACATTCACATCAATGCATTTTTGTGTCTCTGCATTTTTGGGACGGGTCGGGGACTTTTTTTCCTGCAAAATGCAATGTTTTGCATGTAATAGACTTCAATGGACCCGTATCCAAAACGCAAGTATTGCGTTTTTATCGTGATTTTTACAGCAGTTTTTCCGCAATTTGTGTTTTGCATTTTAAATCTACCCAACAACAAATTTTCCAAAAATAAAAACCATAAAAAAACGCAAAACACGAATCGCTGTAAAATCGCGGTAAAAAATGTGAAAAGCACTACAAAAATGTTCAAAAGCAACATGCATAGGTGTAAATCGAGCCTGAGCCCCGGTTCACATTACTACAATGACAGACATCGCATTAGATTCGGAGCACACTGCTCTGCAAATCACATGCGATGTCTGTGCGATGCAAATTCAGCCATACAGATTGTATACAGATTGTATGGCTGAATTTGCATCGCATTCAGGCACAACTCGCCCAGGATGCTGCACATTACACAACTCGCACAGGACCCTTTTTTTGGTCCGCACCAGAATCGGATCGCACCTATGCGATCCGATTCATGTCCGAACTGACTACTCGCACTGCGATATGCGAACTGATCTGGGGGTGTCAGTAACTTTGTTTTGACACCCGCAGCGATTTGCATATGGCGGTGTGAACTTGAGTGCGATGCGGGAACCCATAGTGGAATCGCAGGCTTCCCACATCGCATATGTGTAAACCGGCACTCAAAATGCACTACAAAAAGGCTCAAACGCAACATGCATAGGTGTAAATCGAGCCTGAGTGCCAGTTCACACATATGCGATGCGAATCCACTGCGCTTTCAAATCGCAGGCAGTTCCCACTGCCATATGCAAATCGCTGGGGGTGTCAATACAAAGTTTACGACACACCCAGATCTGTTCGCATATCGCAGTGTGAACTGTCAGTTCAGACATGAATCACAGAGGTGTGAACACCCATGCGATCCGATTCTGGTGCGGACCAAAAAAAAAAGGGTCCGGTGCGACTTCGGTACGAATGCGATGCAAATTCAGCCATACAATCTGTATGGCTGAATTCGTAATGCACAGACATCGCATGTGATTTGCAGAGCAGTGCGCTCCGAATCACATGCAATGTCTGACATCGCATGTGTGTTAACTGACAATGAGTGATTCGCACTGCACTGCAGTGCAGAACACATGCGATGTCTTTGCCATGCGATTTTAGCCATACAAAAATCGCGATCGCATTTCCACCAAAATGGTGCAGGACCCTTTTTTTTTGGTTCGCACTGGAATCAGATCACATAGGTGTTCACACCTATGCGATCCGATTCCTGCACCATTTCACAGTTCACACTGCGATCTGCGAACCAATCTGGGGTGTCATTGCCAGTACATTGACACCCCCAGCGATTCGCAGATCTCAGTGTGAGCCAGTGTGCGATTCTGGTGCGATGCGGGAGCCGCCACCGATTCTCAGGGTTTCCTACATCACACCAGTGTGAGGTCCCATTCACACCTCAGCGTTTCGTAGCTTGAAGCTCCAAAACGCCGGAGGAGAAAAAAAATCAATAATTCTCTATGGAGACGGTTCACATCTCCACTCCAAGACGCCTAAATCGGAACGCATGAAGCTCAAAATAGTTGTGGAGCTTTTCTTGTAGCTGGAATCGGGCAGATTTGGGTGTTTTTGGTGCGTTTTTATTCCCATAGAAGTACATAGAAACGTGCGATTTGCGCATTTTTATGTGCTTTCGTGCATTTTGTCGTGCGACAGGAAGTGGGTGAATAACATAGCAACAAATGATAGAACAGATGATCTATCTATGGCTAATAAAAATGCCCAAGAGCAAAAATGCTGCATAAAACCCGTATAAATGCGCCAAAGTCGATCATAAAAACGCACCAAAATCGCTCATAAAAATGCCCAAAGATGCTATGCTCAGGTGCAGTGGCGGTTTTAGGCATGGGTGAACGGGGCAGCTGCCTGGGGCAGCATTTTTTCATGACACGTGGGGGGCGGCATGACAGTGTTCCCCAACCCCCGGGCCGCAGACCGGTACTGGTCCGTGGATCAAATGGTACCGGGCCGCCTGAGGAACTTTGAATAATTTCACTGTGGCAGCCGAGCCCCGTCCGCCCATGCCTAAAACCGCCACTTCCGAGCCGAGGCGCAGAGCATTGCTCCCCCCCGAGCCCGCCCATTGTGTGACAATAGCGAATGAAAATTCGCTATTGTCACACTGATCCTCCTCCTGGCCAATCAGGGAGCGGGTCCTCCCGCTTCCTGATTGGCCGAAAGGCAAACCCCACACCATTGGCCGAGGAGGTGACGCCGCGGGAGGACTGAGGAGACACGGAGAATCCGGGGACTGAACTGAAGAAAAGTGAGGTAAGTGCATGGACGGGTCTCGCGGGGGGAACGCTGGCGCTCTGCATTGCAAGGTGGCACGCTGGCATCTCTACATTGAAAGGGGGCATTGCTGTGGCACTCTGCATTTATTGGGGGCATTGCTGTGGCACTCTGCATTTATTGGGGGCATTGCTGTAGCACTCTGCATTTATTGGGGGCAATGCTGTGGCACTCTGCATTTATTGGGGGCATTGCTGTGGCACTCTGCATTTATTGGGGGCATTGCTGTGGCACTCTGCATTTATTGGGGGCAATGCTGTGGCACTCTGCATTTATTGGGGGCATTGCTGTGGCACTCTGCATTTATTGGGGGCATTGCTGTGGCACTCTGCATTTATTGGGGGCATTGCTGTGGCACTCTGCATTTATTGGGGGCATTGCTGTGGCACTCTGCATTTATTGGGGGCATTGCTGTGGCACTCTGCATTTATTGGGGGCATTGCTGTGGCACTCTGCATTTATTGGGGGCATTGCTGTGGCACTCTGCATTTATTGGGGGCATTGCTGTGGCACTCTGCATTTATTGGGGGCAATGCTGTGGCACTCTGCATTTATTGGGGGCAATGCTGTGGCACTCTGCATTTATTGGGGGCATTGCTGTGGCACTCTGCATTTATTGGGGGCAATGCTGTGGCACTCTGCATTTATTGGGGGCATTGCTGTGGCACTCTGCATTTATTGGGGGCATTGCTGTGGCACTCTGCATTTATTGGGGGCAATGCTGTGGCACTCTGCATTTATTGGGGGCATTGCTGTGGCACTCTGCATTTATTGGGGGCAATGCTGTGGCACTCTGCATTTATTGGGGGCATTGCTGTGGCACTCTGCATTTATTGGGGGCATTGCTGTGGCACTCTGCATTTATTGGGAGCATTGCTGTGGCACTCTGCATTTATTGGGGGCATTGCTGTGGCACTCTGCATTTATTGGGGGCATTGCTGTGGCACTCTGCATTTATTGGGGGCAATGCTGTGGCACTCTGCATTTATTGGGGGCAATGCTGTGGCACTCTGCATTTATTGTTATGTTGTCATGTTATTTTATTTTTTTTTTTTTTTGGGGGGGGGGGGGGGGAAGCGCCGGGAGGGAGTCTTGCCCGGGGAGCAATTTAATGTAGAACCGCCACTGCTCAGGTGGGAACGCAGCCTTACTGTGAATCGGGGCTAAGTAATTTGAATGGAATGTGTTCACACCTGAGTATTTTTCAGGTCATAAAACGCTCATCTCTGACGTCTCAAAACGCCCAACAAGCAAAATCCCATTCATTTCAATGGCCCCTGTTCACATATGAGCGTTTTGTCGCCTGAAGCTCAAAAAAGTACATAAGCTTCTTTTTTGGCAGATTCAGGCGTTTTTGTTAGATGTCAATGCCTGCCCCCAGACACCTGCAAAAAACGCCTGAAAACGCGACGCTCAGGTACGAAATAAGTCCACCCTGAGGCTCCATTCACATGCAGGCATTTCGGATCGCGGGCAGAATTGCCACAATTCTGCCCGCGATCCCGAACCGATGCAAGTCGCGGGACACTCGTGCGATTCCCGTGACTTGCAATGGCACCCCAAACGTGGCACGATTTTGCCGCGATTGTCATCCGACGAATCGCGGTAAAGCGGGACGCCTGTCGCCCAATAAAAGTACAAGAACTTCTTTTGGGTGACAGGCATCCCCCGCGATTCTGTCTGCACAATTTTACCGTTATTCGTCGGACAACAATTGTGGCAAAATCACGCCGTGTTTGGGGTGCCATTGCAAGTCACGGGAATCGCACAGCGTCGGTTCGAGATGGCGGGCAGTAAAATAGATTCCTTGCAGACAGCAAGATAGATAGATACCCCCCAAGGAACAATAGACCTCTACAGTGCTGCTGGGACAAGGTCATCCAGCGCCCAGGGAAAGGATGCCAAACTGGGCCCCCCTTCCCTTAGGGTTGGGGTCAAGGCACCCCCCCCCCCATCCCTGCAATAAACCATTGCGTCCAGGGCAACCGGCCCTCCTGCCTACCCCTTGTCCTGGCCCTGGACCTCCAGCAACCGTAGACCACAGCAACAATAGATCTCACTCAGGAACAATAGATCCCCAGCAACAATGGACCCCCTTCAGTAACAATACACCCTCAGCAGCAATAGATCTTCCAGCAGGCAGCTGAATAGAACCTCAAGCAGCCAGAAATAGAAGATCCTTCCCTCAACAGTAGATCCCTCCCAGCAAAAATCTCCCCAGCAACATAACCCCCCCCCCCCCCCCCAGCAGCAACAATAGACCTCAGATCTCTCCTCTACCTTTATAAGCAGAAGATAAAAAAAAAAAACTGATCTTTTGCTTTAAAAAGATTTTTTTTTTTTAATTGTTTACTTCTGCCCTATCCTGGAATTACGTAATGACATCACTCAATAATCAGAGACGATCTGGATCTTGGTAACCTCTATGGCCAGTCACGCAAACCGCCAGATTGTTCCTTCGGCTCGTCTGTAAAGATGGTAAAGACGGTAAGCCCAAGAAACACTGGCGAGTGAAGGGAGGGGACGACCACTGTTTCTGAAAAAAATCCAGCAGCTAATTAATTATTTAATTTAAATAAAATTAAATATAATTTTTAATTAATTAATAATACATTAATTCAATTATTAAATAATAATAATAATATCAATAATAATAATAATAATGATAGTAATTCATTAATAATTATTATTAATTAAAATATTAACCACTTTGCCACTGAGTACCGTAGTACTACTGCGGCAAAGTGGCTCGTTATCGTCTGACGATGTAGTACTACGTCGTCAGACACTCCCCCTTGTGGGCGGCGCTCGCGCGCCGCCGGAGGCTCGCTCCCGCTGTATTCAGTCACAGCGGGAGTCGGGCCAGGGGAGGAGCAGCGGCGATCACCGCCGCTCTTCCCCGATCGTCGGGGATCGAGTCTGGAGATCCGCCCGCTGTGTGTAAACACAGCGGGCGGATCTCTGAAGTGACAGGCAGGGTCAGATTGCAGGGTTCAGCATAGCTGAACCCTGGATCTGTCCCTGTGCCACTCAGTCACCTCTCCCCCTACACAGGTCAGTAAGCACCAGGCATACATTAACCCCTCCCTCTCCAATAAAATTAACCCCTTCCCTGCCAGTGTCATTTTTACAGTAACAGTGCATATTTATAGCACTGATTACTGCAGTAATGTCACTGGTACCCCCAAAAGTGTAAAAAATGTCAGTCAAGGGTCCGATCTGTCCGCCGCAATGTCGCAGTCCCGCAAAAAAAATCGCAGATCGCCGCCATTACGCGTTAAAAAAAAAACACCAAAAATGACAAAAATCTTTCCCTTAGTTAGTAAACGCAATAACTTTTGCGCAAACCAATCAAAATACGCTTATTGTGAATTTTTTTACCAAACATAGGTAGCAGAAAACAAATTGGCCAAAAATTGAAAAAAATTTAGATTTTTACATTTTTTTGGGGGGGAATTTCATATAAAAAAAATGTGAAAAATATTGTTGTTTTTTCAAAATTTACACTCTTTTTTTGTTTATAGCGCAAAAAGTAAAAATCGCACAGGTGATCAAATGCCACCAAAAGAAAGCTCTGTTTCTGGGAAAAAAAGGACGTAAATTTCGTTTGGGTATGGCGTCGCACAACCGCGCAATTGTCAGTTAAAGTCGCACAGCGCCGAATCGCAAAAAGTGGCCCAGACGTAAGACAGCAAAATCCTCCGGTGGTAAAGTGGTTAATAATTCATCAAATTAAATTAAATGAATAATTAATTAATAATAAATTAATATTTAGCTGCTTGAACAGCTGAAAAAGTAAACCACTTGCAAGTTGCAACGTATAGATACAGTATCTCACAAAAGTGAGTACACCCCTCACATTTTTGTAAATATTTTATTCTATCTTTTCATGTGACAACACTGAAGAAATGACACTTTGCTACAATGTAAAGTAGTGAGTGTACAGCTTGTATAACAGTGTAAATTTGCCGTCCCCTCAAAATAACTCAACACACAGCCATTAATGTCTAAACTGCTGGCAACAAAAGTGAGTACACCCCTAAGTCAAAATGTCCAAATTGGGCCCAAAATGTCAATATTTTGTGTGGTCACCATTATTTCCCAGCACTGCCTTAACCCTCTTGGGCATGGAGTTCACCAGAGCTTCACAGGTTACCACTGGAGTTCTCTTCCACTCCTCCGTGACGACATCACAGAGTTGGTGGATGTTAGAGACCTTGCGCTCCTCCACCTTCTGTTTGAGGATGCCCCACAGATGCTCAGTGGGGTTTAGGTCTGGAGACATGCTTGGCCAGTCCATCGCCTTTACCCTCAGCTTCTTTATCAAGGCAGTGGTCGTCTTGGAGGTGTGTTTGGGGTCATTATGTTGTAATACTGCCCTGCGGCCCAGTCTCTAAAGGGAGGGGATCATGCTCTGCTTCAGTATGTCACAGAACATGTTGGCATTCATGGTTCTCTCAATGAACTGTAGCTCCCCATTGCTGGCAGAACTCATTCAGCCCCAGACCATGACACTCCCACCACCATGCTTGACTGTAGGCAAGACACACTTGTCTTTGGACTCCTCACCTGGTTGCCGCCACACACGCTTGACACCATCTGAACCAAATAAGTTTATCTTGGTCTCATCAGACCACAGGAGATGGTTCAGTAATCCATGGCCTTATGCCCCGTACACACGTACCGATTGTCGGTCGTAAATATTCGTAGGCCTGTTAGTATGATGCTTCCGACAGCCGACAGCGCATTTTCGGCCAAACAGAATCTGTCGTGCAGGCATTAAAATTTTTGTTGGCCAACACCAGAACGGCCGATTGTTCGCCAGTCAGTACAGATTTCGGCCGACAGACAGCAGATTTGCAAGACTGGGCATGCTCAGAAAAGAAAAAAGACAGGGAAAGTTAACCATCACATGACATCACTTCTGCAGTCGGCTGTTGTTGGCCGACAAAATTTGTGTGCAGTCTTTTGCAGTTTTCAACAGACACGACAGCCCTGGACAAAAGACGGCCGATCGTTCGGCCGACGATCGGTACGTGTGTACGGGGCATTAGTCTGCTTGTCTTCAGCAAACTGTTTGTGGGCTTTCTTGTGCATCATCTTTAGAAGAGGCTTCCTTCTGGGACTACAGCCATGCAAACCAATTTGATGCAGTGTGCGGCGTATGGTCTGAGTACTGTCTTAACCCTCTTGGGCATGGAGTTCACCAGAGCTTCACAGGTTGCCACTGGCGTCCTCTTCCACTCCTCCATGATGACATCACAGAGCTGGTGGATGTTAGAGACCTTGCACTCCTCCACCTTCTGTTTGAGGATGCCCCACAGATGCTCAATAGGGTTTAGGTCTGGAGACATGCTTGGCCAGTCCATCACCTTTACCCTCAGCTTCTATAGCAAGGCAGTGGTCGCCTTGGAGGTGTGTTTGGGGTTGTTTTCATGTTAGAATACTGCCCTGCGGCCCAGTCTCTGAAGAGAGGGGATCATGCTCTGCTTCAGTATATCACAGTACATGTTGGCATTCATGGTTCCCTCAAAGAACTGTATATCCCCAGTGCCGGTGTAACGTGAGAATTACCTACCCCGTGAGAAAAACCTACCCTCGTCACTTCCTGCCAGGAACAGCTGAGCAGCGCAGCAGTGCGCATGCTCACAGCCCCGGATACGTAATGGAGCAGCTGAGGATCAGACTTGTGCGCATGCGCACTAGTATGAAACGATCACGGTGTCCGTGAATAAAGCCTACCCACGCGGCGGTTAAATTAAAACAGCTGTGCTGCATTACGAGTCATCTCCGCTCCTGTCCCTGTCACTTCCCTGATCTTGGCTAGTAAATATAAAAGCGGCTCTAGGCTCAGTGATTTATCTTTTAATACACCCGCCGCCACTTTTATATTTACTAGCCCAGATCAGGGAAGTGACAGGGACAGGAGCGGAGATGACTCATAGCGCAGCACAGCTGTTTTAATGTAACCGCTCGCATTACACACACTGCCGTGAACCGGAAGTGACGAGGGTAGGTAATTCTCACGGAACACCGGCAGCCCCAGACCATGACACTCCCACCACCATGCTTGACTGTAGGCAGGACACACTTGTCTTTGTACTCCTCACCTGGTTGCCCCCACACAGGCCTGACACCATCTGAACCAAATACGTTTATCTTGGTCTCATCAGACCACAGGAGATGGTTCCAGTAATCCGTGTCCTTAGTCTGCTTGTCTTCAGCAAACTGTTTGTGTGCTTTCCTATGCATCATCTTTAGAAGAGGCTTCCTTCTGGGACGACAGCCATGCAGACCAATTTGATGCAGTGTGCGGCGTATGGTCTGAGCACTGACGGGCTGACCCCCACCCCTTCAACCTCTGCAGCAATGCTGGCAGCACTCATACATCTATTCCCCAAAGACAACCTCTGGATATGACGCTGAGCACGTGCACTCAACTTCTTTGGTCCACCATGGCGAAGCCTGTTCTGACTGGAACCTTTCCTGTTAAACCGCTCAAGGGTGTAACTACAGGGGTTGCAGGGGTCGCAATTGCAACCGGGCCCTATGCTCCAGGGGGTCTGTGCGGCTCCCCTGTACACCTGGATAGGAGGGGCGGCGGGGGTAGCATGTAGAGAAATCACTGTCCTCCTTTTTTCCTCCTGTAGCTGCAGGAGGAAAATGGAGGAGATTGGTTCCTCTGTATGCTGCCCCCGCCACTCCTCCTATCCAGTTCACTTGTGTTCTGCTGTCTCTGGGCCCCTGTTTGCTCCCCTGGTTCCCCCCCCCACTGTGCTCCCTCCCCTCTCCTGCCAGCTGCTGCAGGGAACCAGGAAGGGGTCGGTAAATCTGTAATTTACCAGCTCCTTCCTTTTCCGAATGGACAGAGTCATAGTCAGTGACATTGTGAAAAAATAAAATAAAATGATAAAATATAATACAATTAAAATACCAAAAAATAAAAACTACTGACACCAGTGGGTGAGCTTCCATGATCGCAAAGGTCACACTTGCAACGGGGCCCTGGCGTTCCACCACCGTGGGGAGGCCCCAAGATGGCAGGGAGGGGGCCCACTGCAGAACTTGTGAAAGGGTCTCACTGCTGGACCGTAATAAAGGGCCCCGCAATGAGAGTAAAGGGCCCCAGGATCAGTGGGAAGATCCCCAGGCTTGAAGGGAAGGGCCCCGGCCAGGGGTCCGGGGGTCCCTTCATGGTTTCTTGCACCGGGGCCCTGAAGGTTCTAGTTACGCCTCTGAAACCGCTGTATGGTCCTGGCCACCGTGCTGCAGCTCAGTTTCAGGGTCTTGGCAATCTTCTTATAGCATTGGCCGTCTTTATGTAGAGCAAGAATTCTTTTTTTCAGATTCTCAGAGAGTTCTTTGCCATGAGGTGCCATGTTGAACTTCCAGTGACCAGTATGAGAGAGTGAGAGCGATAACACCAAATTGTAACACACCTGCTCCCCATTCACACCTGAGACCTTGTAACACTAACGAGTCACATGACACCGGGTAGGGAAAATGGCTAATTGGGCCCAATTTGGACATTTTCACTTAGGGATGTACTCGCTTTTGTGAGATACTATATATATATATGTATAATTTTTATTATATAGGATTTATATAGCACCGAAAGTTTATGCAGCGCTTTACAACTTGAGTGTAGACAGTACAAATACAATACACTTTCATACAGGAGGAATCAGAGGGCCCTACTCGTTAGAGCTTACAGCTATATATACACATAGGTAGATATATAGATAGATACACTATATTGTCAAAAGTATTGGGACGCCTACCTTTACACTCACATGAACTTTAATTGCATCCCAGGCTTAGTCCGTAGGGTTCAATATTGAGTTGGCTCAACCTTTGCAGCTATAACAGCTTCATCTCTTCTGGGAAGGCTGTCCACAAGGTTTAGGAGTGTCTATGGGAATGTTTGACCATTCTTCCAGAAGCGCATTTGTGAAGTCAGGCACTGATGTTGGATGAGAAGGCCTAGCTCTCAGTCTCCACTCAAATTCATCCCAAAGATGTTCTGTCAGGTTCAGGTCAGGACTCTGTGCAGGACAGTCAAGTTCCTCCACTCCAAACTCGCTCATCCATGACTTTGCTTTGTGCACTGGTGCGCAGTCATGTTGAAACAGGAAGGGGTCATCCCCAAACTCTTCCCACAAAGTTGGGAGCATGAAATTGTCCAAAATGTCTTGGTATACTGACGCCTTAAGAGTTCCCTTCACTGGAACAAAGGGGCCAACCCCAACCCCTGAAAAACAACCCCACACCATAATCCCCCCTCCACCAAATGATTTGGACCAGTGCTCAAAGCAAGGTCCATAAAGACATGGATGAGCGAGTTTGGGGGTGGAGGAACTTGACTGGCCTGCACAGAGTCCTGACCTCAACCCGATAGAACACCTTTGGGCTGAATTAGAGCTGAAACTGAGAGCCAGACCTTCTCGTCCAACATCAGTGCCTGACCTCACAAATGCGCTTCTGGAAGAATGGTCAAACATTCCCATAGACACACTCCTAAACCTTGTGGACAGCCTTCCCAGAAGAGTTGAAGCTGTTATAGCTGCAAAGGGTGGGACAACTCAATATTGAACCCTACGGACTAAGACTGGGATGGCATTAAAGTTCATGTGTGTGTAAAGGCTGGCGTCCCAATACTTTTGACAGTATAGTGTGTGTATACATATACCCTGTATATGTATTGCGATCGGCAAGTGGATATATATATATATACTGTATATGTAAAGTAGGGCACGGTGATTACGATCAGACTGTAAACAACATATTTGCGGTGCAGCGACCAAACTGCGGGACAATCTGGACGAGTCAGAATTGCGCTCCTCGCTTCCATCTCGGTGACTCTAATGACGAGACATCATCAGCCTGACATCGTGTTTGAATTCCAGCCAATCAGATGGACTCTCTTATTTCCTAAGACTGGAGGATGACAGCTGCTATTTTATTGGCTGACACCGGTTTTGCCGGCCGGTTCCGTTGTTGGGGAGCTGCGAGTGAATCGCACATGGGCCGGGAGAGCAGCTGGGGATGCCAGCTGTCCACACCTGTGCTGGTAAGCGGTAATTACCGTACTGCGCACTATGGATGCGTCCGCCTTCTGTTCCCCCGTACAGCATGGTGATCAGCCTCAGTTCACATGCAGCTTCTACTCAGAGCCCATTTACACCACTGTGCTGCATTAAGTGCCGCTTCACACCTATGCGATGTCAGACATCGCATGTGATTCGCACTGCACTGCTCTACAAATCACATGCGATGTCTGTGCATTGTGAATTCAGCCATACAGATTGCATGGCTGAATTTGCATCGCATTCGGACCAAAGTCGCACAGGACCCTTTTTTTTTTGGTCCACACCAGAATCAGATCGCATGAGTGTTCACACCTATGTGATCCGATTCATATCCAAACTGACAGTTCCCACTGTGATATGCGAACTGATCTGGGGGTGTCGTTAACTTTGTATTGACACCCCCAGCGATTGGCATATGACGGTGTGAACTGCCTGCGAGTCCAGTGCGATGCGGGAACCCGCAGTGGATTCGCATTGTTCCCGCATCGCATATGTGTGAACCGGCACTTTAAAGTGGTTGTAAAACTCTTACATATCCCTAATGAAGGGATTGGCTTCAGGTGATACACAGAGAATAAACAAATCCTCCTACATAAGTTGTACCTGTTTATCTGCAGTCTTCTCCTCTCTCTACACCCATTCAATGCCGGTTCACATTTGTGCGATCACAGAGATCGCATGTAATTCGGAGCGCACTGCTCCTAAAACTACATGCGATCTCTGTGCGGTGCAAATTCAGCCATACAGTTTGTATGGCTGAATTCGCACCGCAGTGGCACTAAAAGACGCACAGGACCCTTTTTTTGGTCCGCAGCAGAATCGGATCGCATGGTGGCTGACACCTATTCGATCCGATTCTGTGCGAACTGTCAGATCGCACTGCAATATGCGATCTGATCTGGGGGTGTCATTAATTTTTAATTGACATCCCCAGAGTATCGCATCCGCAGGGGTGCGGATGCGATGCGGGAACACGCTATATATTCGCAGCGTTCCCGCATCGCATAAATGTGAACCGGGACTCAAAGTCCAGAATTTATAAGGCTTGTCTGAGCTGTCAGAACAAAGGGGGCGGAGAGCTGAAGTTACACTCTGCAGAGCTCAGTGAGGAGAACTCCATTCACATATAGGCGTTTCGGAGTTGACGCGATTCTGCCGCGACTTGCATTGTCGCACCTTAAGTCGTGACCCGTGCCTAAAACTCACGCTAGCGCGCATGGTGGAGTACCGCGTCAGAATAAATGCTACCTAGCCACCTTTTTGGTCTGTCCCGTTTAAAAAAAAATTAGAGCGCTAACGCAACGAGCACTTACACGTGACGCAACGCGCAGGGGCGGAGTGCGTGCGCCCTTAAGGGTCTGTTCGCTCAGGAAGTGGTTGTGGGCGGGGCTCAGAAAGTGGTTGTGGGCGGAGAAGGAAAGGACGGCCCCTTGCAAGGGGCAAAGTACAGGGAGAATTCCGGGAAAGTCATCTCTGTGGTTGTGCTAATGGTGAATGAAGAGGTGTTATCCGATCCCCCCTCCCCTCCCCATCCTACTAACATGTTACGCCCCAGGGAAGCCCCGCCCCACCCTCCCTTTCCTGCAGGTTGTACTGCTTGTGTTATCTATAGCAGCCAATCCAAGCGCTTATTTTTCTGTTGCGTCATCTTCCTGGAATGTGACGTGTGAGAATGTAAAGAATTGTATTCATGTTATGTTTTTATAACATTGTTTCTATTTATAGTGTTTGTTTCTATTTATAGTGTTTGTATATAGAGAAGATATCGGAGCAGACATATTGAACGCATGGCTGTACCGTTTACATACTTGTGCAACTCCAAAGTCATGCAATTTCCATTGCGACTTTGATGCAACTTTGGATGGGCGCGACTTTGGCTGCTGCGATTGATAACATTAAGATGCGACTTTCATGTGACTTTTTGAGAGTTTACATTGCAGTCTGTGGCACTAGAAAAGTCCAATCAGAGTCCATTCAGGATTGTGCAACTTCAAAATTGTGCGATTTACACTGCGACTTTAGAGTGCGACTGATGCGACTTTGGATGTGTGCAACTTTGGCTTTGACCAATGTGATGGTTTGTGCTCAAAAGTCGCAACCAAACGTCGAATCAGAGTCCATTCACGCTTGTGCAACTTCAAAATCGATTTTAAACTGCGGCTTTAGAGGTGCAACTTGATGCCATTTTGACGCAACTTTTTTGATGGTTGCGACTTTGGCTTTCACCAATGTGATGATTTGTGCTCTACAAAGTTGCACGCAAGTCACACACAAGTCACATGTCCGTATATCATGCAGATGCAACTTTCATGTGACTTTTGAGAGTTTGCATTTCAGTCTGTGGCACTCAAGTCGCATGAAAGTAGAATCAGAGTCCAATCAGGATTGTATAACTTCAAAATCATGCGATTTCCACTGCGACTTTAGAGTGTGACTGATGCGACTTTGGGTGGGTGAGACTTTAGCTTTGACCAATGTAATGGTTTGTGCTCTATAAAGTTGCACGCAAGTCACACACAAGTCACATGTCCGTATATCATGCAGGTGCGACTTTCATGTGACTTTTGAGAGTTTGCATTGCAGTCTGTGGCATTCAAGTCGCATGAAAGTAGAATCAGAGTCTATTCAGGATTGTGCAACTTCAAAATTGGGCTATTTCCACTGCGACTTTGGAGTGCAACTGATGCGACTTTGGATGGGTGCGACTTTGGCTTTGACCAATGTGACGGTTTGTGCTCTATAAAGTTGCATGCAAGTCACACACAAACCTCATGTCCATATATCACGCAGATGCGACTTTCATGCGACTTTAGAGGGTGACCAATGAGACTTTGGATAAGTGCGACTTCGGCTTGGACCAATGTGATGATTTGTGCTCAACAAAGTTTCACGCAAAACACACACAATCACATGTCCGTTTATCATGCAGATGCGACTTTCATGTGACTTTTGAGAGTTTACGTTGCAGTCTGTGGCACTCAAGTCGCATGAAAGTCGAATCAGAGACCATTCAGGATTGTGCAACTTCAAAATCATGCGATTTTCACCTGCGTCTTTAGAGTGCGACTTGATGTCATTTTGACGCAACTTTTTTGATGATTGCGACTTTGACGTTGACCAATGGGATGGTTTGTGCTCTACAAAGATGCATGCATGTCACACACAAGTCGCATGTATGTGTATCATGCAGGTGCGACTTTCATGCGACTTTTAAAGGGTTTACATTGAGTCCCCGTTCACATTGGAGCAACTTGTCATGCGATTTGTCCTGTAAAATTCCAGATGAAGTCACACGATTTCAAAGCTGCAGTCATTGTGAACGGGGGGGAGGGGTTTGAAGTTTAAGGAGCAAAAAAGTCGGACCAAAGTAGTGCAGGAACTTCTTCGATGTCGCTGCGACTTTAAGTCACACAGATATGAACGATACTCATTGGGAAACATAGAGTGCGACTTGTCATGTGACTTTGGGGTACAAACACCCATTATTGTACATTAGCGAGTTGAGGTGTTATTCATTATGAATGGCACCACAATGCACTCAGACAATGCAGCTCCAATGCACATTGCGACTTGGGAGACGCATTAATGTGAATGGAGCCTGAGGCTAGGTTCGCATCGCTGCATGTGCGACTGATGCATTTTTGAAGTATGAAATGTAAACATTGCAATTCTTAGATATGAAAAATTTAGCAGCCACATTGGAATCGAGGAATAATCGAATGCCGATTCAAATTTTCTGAATTTGAATTAAATCCTCCAAAATAACGAATCAAAATTAGTCCAAAATAATGAAATTTTAATCAATATTAAAAATGGAATTCGATTCAAATTGGGAAACCAATATAAAATGTAAACATATTGCAATTCTTAGAAAAATTTTACAGCCGCATTAGAATTGAGAAAAATTTGAACTCGAATGCTGATTCAAATTTTCCAAATTTCGGTCGAATTGAATTCAATTAAATCCTCCAAAATAAAGAATCAAAATTCATCTGAAATAATGAAATTTGAATTCAATTTGAATTTGAAAATGAATATGAAATGTAATAATATTGCAATTCTTAGATGTGAAAAATTCGAATTGAGGAAAATTTGAATTAGAATGCTGATTCGAATGTTCCAAATTCCAAAATGTATTCCAAAATGTAAACGAATCCCCCGAAATAATGAAACCAAATTCCTCTGAAATAAAATTTGAATCGAGATTCAAATTCAAATTTGATTAGAATTTGATTAGACATTGGAAACGAATATGAAATGTAAACATATTGCAATTCTTAGACGTAAGGAATTTTGCAGCCGCATTTGACTCGAGAAAAATTTGAATTCAAATACCGATTGAAATTTTTCATATATGTTCGAATTAAATTCAATTGTATCCTCCAAAATAACTAATTGAAATTAGTCCGAAATAACGAAATGCGAATCAAAATTCTAATGAATGTTTCGGAAATGTATCCAACTTCCGAATCACAATAGTAAGGAATGTAAACAAATCCTCCGAAATGAAGAAAATAAATTTGTCAAAAATAATGAAATTCGAATAGAAATTTGGATGAATTTTTCTTCATTCGGGAATTTGGATGTATCCAAATTCCAAATCACAATAGTAAGGAATATAAAGGAATCCTCCGAAATAACTAAACTAAATTCGTCTGAAATATCGAAATTCAAATCAAAATTCTAATTAGATTCGAATTTGGAAACTAATAGGAAATGTGAACGTATTGCAATTCTTAGATATGAAAAATTTGGCAGCCACATTTGACTCAAGAAAAATTTAAATTTAAATACCGATTGGAATTTTTTAAACTTGTCCAATTCAATTCCATCCTCCAAAATGACTAATTAAAATTAGTCCGAAATAAAGAAATTTGAATTGAAATTCTAACTTCTTTATTCCGAAATTCCGATGTATCCGAATTCCAAATTCCGAATCACAATAGTAAGGAATGTAAAGGAATCCTCTGATATAACGAAACTAAATTTGTCTGAAATAATAAAATTCGAATCGAAGTTCAGATGAATTTTTCTTCATTCAGGAATTTGGATGTATCCAAATTCTGAATCACAATAGTAAGGAATGTAAACAAATCCTCCAAAATAATGAAACTAAATTCGTCTGAAATAATGATATTTGAATCGAAATTCGATTGAATTTTTCTTTATTCGGAAATTTGGATGTATCCAAATTTCGAATCACAATAGTAAAGAATGTAAACAAATTTTCCAAAATAACTTAACTCAATTCATTCGATTCAAATTTGGAAACAAATATGAAATGTAAACATATTGCAATTCTTAGACATTAAAAATTTGGCAGCCGCATTTGACTCGAGAAAAATTTGAATTCAAACACAGATTGGAATTTTTCATATTTGGTCGAATTGAATTCTCCAAAATTATTGAAATTCGTCCGAAATAATGAAATTAGAATCGACATTCTAATGAATGATTCTTTGTTCAGAAATTCCGATGTATCCGAATCACAATAGTAAGGAATGTAAAGGATTCCTCCGAAATAAGGAAACTAAATTCCTCTGAAATAAAATTTGAATTGAAATTCGGATTAATTTTTCTTCATTCAGGAATTTGGATGTATCCGAATTCGGAATCACAATAATAAGGAATGTAAATGAATCCCCCAAAATATCAAAACCAAATTCCTCTGAAATAACAAAATTCGAATCGAAATTTGGATGAATTTTTCTTCATTCAGGAATTTGGATGTATCCAATTTCCGAATCACAATAGTAAGGAATGTAAACGAATCCTCCGAAATAACAAATCCTCCGAAATAACGAAACGAAATTTGTCTGAAATAATGAAATTCAAATCGAAATTCAGATGAATTTTTCTTCATTCAGGAATTTGAATGTATCCAAATTCCAAATCACAATAGTAAGGAATGTAAACGAATCCTCCGAAATAACAAAACTAAATTCCTCTGAAATAAAATTTGAATTGAAATTTGGATGAATTTTTATTTATTCAGAAATTTGGAGGTATCCAAATTTTGAATCACATTATTAATAATACAAACAAATCCTCCAAAATAACGAAACTAAATCCGTCTGAAATAACGAAATTCAAATCAAAATTCTAATTCGATTCGAATTTGGAAATTAATATGAAATGTAAACATTTTGCAATTCTCAGATGTGAAAAATTTGGCAGCCGCATTCGAATCGAGAAAAAAAATCTAATTCCAATGCTAATTCGATTTTTCCAAATTTTGGACTCGAAAATTTGTATTGAATTGGAAAACCAATAAAGGGAACTAAACTGAACAAATTCCGAAAACCAATTTAATTCAACAAAATGAGTTAATTATTGAATGAAAATGAAACAAATGTTTTGGTTCTGCACATGTGTAGCTGTGAGCGGGATGAGGGGGAGGAGCCTGTACACCTGCGCAATGTTGGGGGTCAGGTTTACCTGGCGGGTAATAGAAGGATATTATAGAGAGGGGGGAGGGGCAATAACTGCTGGTGATAATCTGTGTCCTTGATGTCATTGTTGTTCCACTTTAACCCATAGAAGGCAAGGGATCTGATTGGCTGCTGTAGGTCGCTGGTCGTCCTCGCTGCTCTATGATGAGATGAGTCATGCGGAGTCGCTGTGCAGCGAATATGTGGGGGGGGGGGGAGGCGAGCGGCTGCACTGGAGGGGGAGGTGACCTATTATTCATTGGAAAACCTTCCGTTCTGTCAGCGAAGGGTGAACGGCTCACAGCGCAGCAAGGAGAAGAGAGGAAGGAAGAGCGGCGAGCTTCATGGCGGCGGAAGCGCGCAGGCACGGCGGGGGCACAGGGGAGCGCAGCCATCCTCTAATTTAACCGCTTCACCACCAGGGACTTCTCTTTCCATTTCTGTACACATAATAAATTGCACGTTTTAGGCCTGAAGATTAATTAAACCCCCCCAACATGATGTATTTCCTGAAAGCAGAGACCCTGGAGAATAAAACGGCGGTAGTTGCAATTTTCTAACGTCATGTTATATTAGCGCACATGTTTATCAAACGCTCATTTTCAGTAAAAAAATAAAATTTTTTATAGCAGAAAGTTTTTTTTTTTTTTTTTTTTAAATTGTGGTTCTTTTTTTTTATGGCATAAAAAAAACAAAAAAAATAACAAAACAGCAAAAAAAAAAAAAATTGTGGTTCTTTTTTTTTTTTATGGCATAAAAAAAACAAAAAAAATAACAAAACAGCAAAAAAAAAAAAAAAAAAATTGTGGTTCTTTTTTTGTTTATAGCATAAAAAAACAAAAAAACAAACAAAAAAAAAAGAAATAAAACAAAACGCAGCATCATACAAAATATAAGGCTCCATTCACACCTGAGCGTACCGAAATTGCAGGCAAAATCGCACGATTCTCCCAGCTTTTTCAGAATATTTCCTAAGCACTTCAGCTCCGGAAAAGTTTTACCGTCCCCCCCCCCCCCCACCCCTTCATGACCAGGCCATTTTTTGCGATGCAGCACTGCGTTATTTTACCTGACAATTGCGTGGTCGTGCGACGCTGTACTCAAATAAAATTGATGTCCCCCCCCCCCCCCCCCAAACAGAGCTTTCTTTTGGTGGTATTTTATCACCTGTGCGATTTTTTTTATTTTTTCGCTATAAACAAAAAAAAAAATTTTAACGGACAATTGCGTGGTCGTGCGACGCTGTACTCAAATAAAATTGATGTTTCCCCCCCCCCCCCCCCCCCAAACAGAGCTTTCTTTTGGTGGTATTTTATCACCTGTGTGATTTTTTTTTTTTTTCGCTATAAACAAACAAAAAAAAAACTATTTTGAAAAAAAAAAAAAAAATATATATATATATATATATATATATATATATATATATATATATATATATATATATTTACTTTCAGCTATAAAACATATCCAATAAAAAAATGTAAAAAAAAAACAAATTTACACGGACTGCCAATTTTTCATATACTATAAGAGTACCGGCGAGTGGGATTATTTTTTGCATTTTGGAAGCACGGACAATCATTGGAAAACATTTTTCACTATTGTGTTTTTCATCATTTATATTTGTAAGTTTTATAACATATATATATATATATATATATATATATATATATATATATATATATATATATATGTATATATGTTCCACATATGAGGTCATATAATGGATAAGGCCCTATTTTGCGATTTGGCGCTGCGTTACTTTAACGGACAATTGCACGGTCCAGCGACGCTGTACAGAAATAAAATTGATGTTTTTTCCCCCCCACAAATAGAGATTTCTTTTGGTGGTATTTGATCACCTGTGCGATTTTTATTTTTTATTTTTTCGCTATAAACAAAAAAAAAAAAAAATATATATATATATTTTTTACTTTCTGCTATAAAACATATCCAATAAAAAAATGTAAAAAAAAAACAAATTTACACGGACTGCCAATTTTTCATATACTATAAGACCACCGGCGAGTGGGATTATGTTTTGCATTTTGGAAGCACGGACAATCATTTTAAAACATTTTTCACTATTGTGTTTTTCATCATTTATATTTGTAAGTTTTATCATATATATATATATATATATGTATATATGTTCCACATATGAGGTCATATAATGGATAAGGCCCTATTTTGCGATTTGGCGCTGCGTTACTTTAACGGACAATTGCACGGTCCAGCGACGCTGTACACAAATAAAATTAATGTTTTTTTCCCCCCACAACTAGAGATTTCTTTTGGTAGTATTTCATCACCTGTGCGATTTTTTTTTTTTTTTTTTTTCGCTATAAACAAAAAAAAAAACAATTTTGAAAAAAAAAAAAATATATATTTTTTACTTTGTGCTATAAAACATATCCAATAAAAAAAATGTAAAAAAAAAAAACAAAAAAAACAAATGTGCATGGACTGCCAATTTTTCATATACTATAAAAGCACCGGTGAATGGGATTATTTTTTTGCATTTTGGAAGCACGGACAATCATTTTAAAACATTTTCACTATTGTGTTTTTCATCATTCATATTTGTACGTTTTATCATATATATTTGTATATATGTTCCACATATGAGGTCATATAATGGATCAGTCCCTATTTTGCGATTCGGCACTGCATTACTTTAACGGACAATTGCGCGGTCGTGTGACGCTGTACCCAAATAAAATTGATGTCCTTTTTTTTCCCCCACAAATAGAACTTTCTTTTGGTGGTATTTGATCACCTGTGCGATTTTTATTTATTGCGCTATAAACAAAAAAAGCGACAATTCTGAAAAAAAAAAAATATATATATATATTTAAAAAAACAATATATAAAACATTCCCAAACAAAAAATTTAAAAAACAAAATTTTTTCATCATTTTAGGCCAATTTGTTTTCTGCTACATATTTTTGGTTAAAAAAAAAATCGCAATAAGCGTTTTATGTTTGGTTTGCGCAAAAGTTATCGCGTCTACAAACTAGGGGAAAGATTTATGTCATTGTTATTTATTTATTTAGTTTTTTTTTACTCGTAATGGCGGCGATCTGCGACATTCAGATCGGACCCCTAACTGATATTTTTGACACTTTTGGGGGGACCAGTGACATTACTACAGTAATCAGTGCTAAAAATATGCACTGTTACTGTAATAATGACACTGGCAGGGAAGGGGTTAACACCAGGGGCAATCAAAGGGTTAAGCGTGAGCCTGGGGAGTGTTTTCTAACTGTATGGGGGCGGGGCTTGTGAAATGACCATAGAGCTCTGTGATCATTCCAGAGAGAAGAACGGTCAGCTGTGTTTACAACAGTTGACCGTTCTCTCTCAGCGGGGAGCGATCACGGGTGTCAGGCGGCAATTGCGGCCGCTGGTCCCGTGGATCGGAGTCCCCGCTGCCTAGTTGGGGCGGGAGCGCGCCCTCGGCGGTGCATGCTCGCCTCCTAGCACCACGCACACGACCGACGTAGGGCTACGTCAATTCGCGCAGCTGAGCCAGCCTGCCGCAGTAAAACTGCAGCGGGCGGTCAGCAAGTGGTTGAGGTGGGTATTAGGGAGCGGGGGTGCAGTTTTTTTTTTCTTTTTGAGGTTTCCCTTTAAGGCTCCGATCGCACTAGTGATTTAGAGCGCAACTTTGATGCGACTTTACAGTCTCTGGCAGAGATGTCAAACTCCATTTCATAGCGGGCCGCATCAGTATTATGATTGCCCTAAAAGGGCCGATTGTAGCTACAAGACGAGATGTCCAGAGTACCCCCCCCCCCATTACATCAGATGTCAATATCCCCCGCTCCCCCCACCATCAGAAGTCAGGAGTCCCCTCTCCCTGCCTTTCAGTGCACCCCCTTGGACCTTGTGCTGCTGAAGAAGCTGGGGGCGGAGCTGAGAAGCAAAAGTGCAGGGTCTGAAGGAGGACAAGAGGAGGGCTGGAGTCTGCTGAATGCTGAGACCAGGGGACGTGGA
This sequence comes from Pelophylax lessonae, assembly GCF_965119305.1. NCBI lineage: Eukaryota > Metazoa > Chordata > Amphibia > Anura > Ranidae > Pelophylax > Pelophylax lessonae. The sequence continues at coordinate 27,168,751 of NC_138774.1, forward strand.
GATGAGGGGGGGGGGAGGCTGCAGCTGCACAGAGAAGTGCAGGATCTGTAGGAGGAGTTCTGTCACCCTCTCTGCTGCCAACTGCTGAGACGGAGGGGATATAGACGAACCTCTCTGCGGCTGCCTAGAGAAGAGCAGGATCAGGCGGAGAAGTTCTGTCCTCCTCTCCATTGCCAACTGCTGAGACGGAGGGAACAGAGACGAACCTCTCTGCAGCTGCCTAGAGAAGAGCAGGATTTGTTGGAGGAGTTCTGTCCTCCTCTCTGTTGCCAACTGCTGAGATGGAGGGGATAGAGACGAACCTCTCTGCGGCTGCCTAGAGAAGAGCAGGATCAGGCGGAGAAGTTCTGTCCTCCTCTCCATTGCCAACTGCTGAGACGGAGGGAACAGAGACGAACCTCTCTGCAGCTGCCTAGAGAAGAGCAGGATTTGTTGGAGGAGTTCTGTCCTCCTCTCTGTTGCCAACTGCTGAGACGGAGGGAACAGAGACGAACCTCTCTGCGGCTGCCTAGAGAAGAGCAGGATCAGGCGGAGGAGTTCTGTCCTCCTCTCTCCTGCCAACTGCTAAGACAAGGTGGAGGTGGAGATGAGGGAGTGCCGCAGCTGAAGGAGAGTAATGAGGGCCACATGAAATGGCCTGGAGGGCTGGATTTGTCCCGTGGGCCTTGTGTTTGACACATGTGCTCTCTGGAACTCAAGTCGCAAGAAAGCTGCATCAAAGTAGCACAGGAACCTATGAAACTTTAAGTCACATTGATTAAAATGGGTGCCATTGAAATCAATGGGCTGCGACCTGTCGCATGACAGGTCGCAGCATATTGATTTCAATTGCATCCATTCCAATCTATTCGTATTAAAGTCAAAGCCACTTTAAAAAGGTCCCTGCACTACTTTAATGCGACTTTCTTGCAACAAGTTGCATTAGTGTGAAAGGAGCCTAAAGCTCCTGCTGGCATCCTCCTGTCTTGGTGACCCTGCCCCCCCCCCCCCGGTTGTCCTTATATCTTGTCCTGGCATTAAGTAGGTGAAGGGGAAATCTCCCGGAGCCAGCACAGGTTCTAACCGCCCCCTACATGTTGGCTGGTGCCAAATCTATAAATAGAAAGAGCCGATGACTGCCAATGGGATTGCATTCGCCTTCAGGCCAGGGACCGATGTGAATGGTTCAGTGTTCTCTGTAAAGTGCTGAGGGAAACGCGTCAGAGACATAAAAATGAGCTCATTCATTTAGAATGTACTCTGGCATCACTGCCAACATTATGGTCCCGGATTTCCGGGACGCTGCTAACCCCACCCACGGCCTGCATTTAGTCCACCCACTTTCCGGGTGGGCATGCCCAGTTTGTGGGTTGGTCCCACCCAGACCTGCCTTTATATATGAGGGGACCAACCATCATGGCCCACTTTACCGACTGGTCCTGCCTAGATGTCCACCTCTAAATATGTGCCGGTCCCTGCAATGAATTACTTTCCTAGTTGCTGGGTGAGTCTGCAATTCCAGGACATGGCCCGGGACACAGTATTGGCAAGACAGAGGGCCAAGATGTGGGACTGTCCCCAGCAAATCCAGGACAGTTGAAATGTATAGCACCCCCCTAGTACAGACTAGGCTGCTTGGAAAATGTGGTTTGACTTCTCTGCAATCGATGGAGCAGGGGTTTATACACTTAAAAAATGTACCTGTTCCGATTTATATACAAATTCAACTTAAGAACAAACCTACAGACCCTATCTTGATTGTAAACCAGGGACCGCCTGTACAGACTGATTTTACTATTGTGGGTTTAGTAACACTTTAAGCGCACCATCACTCTTAAATGGCCCCCATGATAACCGGCAGAATAAAAAATCAAAGGGCGGCCTCCCCCATAAGAATTGTTCTGCAAGCTCCCTTTGTTCCCTTGTCCCCTCCACCACCGTCCTCCTTTTCTTTGGGACAGTGCATACCCAATCGGTCTAGGATTAGTATCACCGCCATTAATGTGCTCTGGCAGTGTAGTTCCAGCACCCGGTAGAGTAAACTTTACTACTTCTCACTGCTGCACTTGAGGTGGCCTTGCTACTGTTTATACTGATCTGGATGCAAAATGTCACTTTATGCCAAGTCCCTACTGTTAATCACTGTGTATGCTAAATTGTGTTATTACAGTGAGGGAAAAAAAGTATTTGATCCCCTGCTGATTTTGTACGTTTGCCCACTGACAAAGAAATGATCAGTCTATAATTTTAATGGTCGGTTTATTTTAACAGTGAGAGACAGAATAACAACAAAAATATCCAGAAAAATGCATTTAAAAAAAAAAGTTATAAATTGATTTGCATTTTAATGAGAAAAATAAGTATTTGATCCCCCTATCAATCAGCAAGATTTCTGTCTCCCAGTTGTCTTCTATACAGGTAACAAGCTGAGATTAGGAGAACTCTCTTAAAGGTAGTGCTCCTAATCTCAGTGTTATAGGGCTGGTGGAAGCCTGTTGTGCAGAGAAGGCTTACTGTTGCCGGTTGGCGGAGCTTGGATGGAAACCCCTGAGATGAGTAGCACAGGCTAGCCTGAGGTGCGGAATCTAAGCATCCACCGGTCTTCACCAGAGCCTCTGATGGTGAGGATGGATTTGGCTGCAGGTGGATACCAGGTCGCGATCCCCAGGGTCGCCCCACCAGAGGGTAACCGATCAAGGTCCGAAGATGGATGAGCAGACAAGGAGGATCCAGAAGAGTAGACAAAACGAGCCGGGGTCAGGACGGGCAGCAAACAAGTGAGGTCAGGGAGGAGCCAAAGGTCAACAGGAATCAGACAGGAATCATCAGGATGCAGGTTCAGGAACACAGAGGAGCTGAAGACAAAACAGCAAAGTGCGAATGCACCAGCTGCCTTTAAATAGTCCTTCTTTGGCGCCACAACGTCCGGGTCAATGCGTGCAAACGTGAGGACGCATAATAGCGAACGCGCATGCGCATTGGCTAATGCGTATTAGCCAGGAGCTAATTCGCGCATGCGCATTAGCCAATTAGCGGTTTCTAACACTCAGCTTGTTACCTGTATATAAGACACCTGTCCACAGAAGCAATCAATCAATCAGATTCCAATCTCTCCACCATGACCAAAGAGCTGTCCAATAATGTCAGGGTCAAGATTGTGGACCTACACGAGGCTGGAATAGGCTACAAGACCATCGCCAAGCAGCTTGGTGAGAGGGTGACAACAGTTGGTGAGATTATTTCCGAATGGAAGAAACACAAAATAACTGTCAATCTCCCTCAGTCTGGGGCTCCGTGCAAGGTCTCACCTCGTGGAGTTTCAATGATTATGAGAACGGTGAGAAATCAGCCCAGAACTTCATGGGAGAATCTTGTCAATGATCTCAAAGCAGCTGGGACCATGGTCACCAGGAAAACAATTGGTAACACACTACGACGTGAAGGACTGACCTCCTGCAGTGCCCACAATGTCCCCCTGCTCAAGAAAACACATGTACAGCCCATCTGAAGTTTGCTAATGAACATCTGAATGATTCAGAAGAGAACTGGGTGAAAGTGTTGCGGTCAGAGGAGACCAAAATTAAGCTCTTTGGAATCAACTCAACTCACTGTGTTTGGAGGAGGAGGAATGCTGCCTATGACCCAAAGAACACCATCCCCACCATCAAACATGGAGGTGGAAACATTATGCTTTGGGTGTGATTTTCTGTTAAGGGGAAAGGACAACTTCACCCCATCAAAGGGACGACAGGGCTATGTATTGTCAAATCTTAGGTGAGAACCTTCTTCCCTCAGCCAGGGGAATGAAGATGGGTTGTGGATGGGTATCCCAGCATGACAATGACCCAAAACACACGGCCAAGGCAACAAAGGAGTGGCTCAAGAAGAAGCACATTAAGGTCCTGGAGTGGCCTAGCCAGTCTCCAGACCTTAACCCGATAGAAAATATGTGGAGGGAGCTGAAGGTTCGAGTTACCAAACGTCAGCCTCGAAACCTTAATGACTCAGAGAGGATCTGCAAAGAGGAGTGGGACAAAATCCCTCCTGAGATGTGTGCAAACCTGGTGGTCAACTACAAGAAACGTCTGACCTCTGTGATTGCCAACAAGGGTTTCTCCAGCAAGTACTAAGTCATGTTTTGCAAAGGGGTCAAATACTTTTTTCACTTATTAAAATGCAAATCAATTTATAACTTTTTAGAAATGCGTTTTTATGGATATTTTTTGTTGTTATTCTGTCTCTCATTGTTAAAATAAACCAACCAATAAAATTATAGACTGACCATTTCTTTGTCAGTGGGAAAACATACAAAATCAGCAGGGGATTAAATACTTTTTTCCCTCACTGTACCAATGTTAATCCGTTTTATGCTTGCTTAGTTACCAGCCATATTGGGTTACTATATGTTAAAGTACCACAAACTAAAAACACTATTTATTCATTTTTATTATGCAAAGCGAAGGTATAGTACCCCACTGTTGGTATGAGTAAAAGGAATAGTGCCCCATTGTTGGTGTCAGTTGAAGGAATAGTGCCCCATCGTTGGTGTCAGTAGAAGAACTAGTGCCCCATCGTTGGTGTCAGTAGAAGAACTAGTGCCCCATCGTTGGTGTCAGTAGAAGAACTAGTGCCCCATCGTTGGTGTCAGTGGCAGGAATAATGCCTCAAGGGCTGGATAAAGGCAAGTAAAGGGCCACATCTGGCCCCAGGACAGCAGTTTGGAGACCACTAACCTAGCATTTCTGGCCATGACCATCTTGAGTAAGGGCAAATGATTCATGCAGCATTTACTTCCTGGAATCAATCTGCCTTAACTCAAGCATGCATGAAGGAGAGTGTGCTTGGCTGAGAAAACCCCTCCTCCTCTTTTCCCTCACTGAAGACTCCTGGGATGTATGATATTTGCCTAGGCAAGAAACCAGGAAGTAATTGAGGAAATGTAAAAAAAAAAAAAAAAAGTTTAAAACAAGGAAATACATACTTTACTATCTAATTACTAATGCTAGCAGCATGAGGATTCAAAATAATCAATGTTGATTGGGAGAGTGAGGTTCTACTTTAAGATTGCCTCTATTACCTGGTTTGGTGCCTGTTTTATATAGCTCTACTATTGGGTACTAAATATTACTTTCAGTGATTTCCTGTGAGATTGTATGTTTGTATAGTCAACCTGGTGTGTCAGAGGGGCTGTGGTTCTTGAGAAGGTTGCGGCAAAGAACAGAGGGCCCGTCCTATCCAGCGGCTCCTATGGGGGTAGCCCTACATATACAACTTTTTTAATCAAAAGAGGTAAGTGCTCCCCATCCACAAGGAAAAATTTATCAAAAAAATTGTCCATTCTCCCTCCCGTGTAAAATTTGGAGATATTCTACGGGCCTGTACTGGAACATGACAGTGGATTGCATACTTTTCCAGCACAGGATGTATATACAAAAAAGTACTATATATACTATATATTTAGTACTGGGAGAATGTGCTTGTACAGGGAACATAAATATTTTGGTAAGAAGCACTGTTGGAATCTCCCTCTACCAATGTTCTGCACTTTCCCCAAAACTAAAGAGAAAAGTTAAACCATTAAATTACCAAAAACACAGCAGAATGACCTTCTTACCAGACTCAGGTCCCTCAAACTTACTGTGAGGACAGTTTGATTGCATAAAAAATGAACCAATGAGCATATTTTTGTGTTGAGGGATGATGCAATTGGGCTTGGAGGCATAGGCGTGCACACAGGGTGGGCCAGGTGTGCCTGGGCACACCCTAATCACCCTGTCCTGTGCAGTTTCCCCCTGCTGCTTGGCTGCAGAGGAAGGGACCGGGGAATTTCTGTCCTCAGTCCCTTTTCTCTGTCTCAAAAGTGAGACCTCAAGGGTCAGTTTAGACCCCTGATATTTCACCAAAGCCCCCCAATAGGGCTCCTAAACAAAATTGTAAAAAAAAAAAAAAAGTAATAAAAATGATTGTAAAAAAAATAAAATAAAATGGTAAAGTAATACTAAAAAAAAAAAAAAAATAATAATAATAAAAATAAACTACTGACATTGGTAGAAGTAGTTTATTTTTTTATAATATATTATATAGTTCTTATTTATTTTTATAATTTTATTCATTCATATTGTTTTTATTATTATCATTATTATTTTTTTTTTATCTCTCCCCTACTATCGTCCACTGTTCTACTGACACACTGTGCTATATAGATAGATAGATAGATAGATAGATAGATAGATAGATAGATAGATAGATAGATAGATAGATAGATAGATAGATAGATAGATAGATAGATAGATAGATAGATAGATAGATAGATAGATAGATAGATATGTGTGTTTTAGCTTTGGGGTGCACACCCTAATGCAATAGGCTGGGCACACCTATGCTTGGAGGAAACCTACACAAACACAGAGGCCTAGAAGTGTAGCTCACCCCCCAAAGAGCCACTGGGGAATTAGGTTCTATTTCCTCCTTACAGCACACAGCATTTCCTGTCATCTTCTATTGGCTCCAAAGTCTTTGTATTACTTTTTGGGTTTTTATTGGGAAGAATGAACTTAGAAGGGATAGACTTACACTGTCATAGGACAGATGGACTATTTCCCACCAACTTCCTCCTGGCCCTCGCCAGTGAACTTCTCCAGACCCAACTTGATCCTTGGACTTGAACTTGCAAATTGCCCCCTCAGCTAGGCCTAGCTGGGACCTCGGTGTCTTCCTAAAAGCTACTTCTAAGGTCCTGTACCAGGGACTGGTGCAAGGCACATTGCAACCTGCTTCTCAGGCCTCAGATTGTAAAGGTTCACCTGGCACCCGACTGGGTACCTCCGTTGACAGATGCTCCTAGTGCTTCCCGAGGACTCCAAGCACTCCACTAGACACCATAACCACCGCAGACCCCACGAACTGCCGCAGCTTGGTTGGGGTCTCGCCGTCTCCTACCCACCCTGGACAAGGCTCCAGATTCCAGTGGGTGAACCTCTCTTCCCCCAGAGAGTGAAGCAGGAACAAGCTCTTACAAGAGCTTAGTGATCATTCAAGGGAGTATGAAGAACATAGCAATCCCTTGTAGCAGATTCCCCCAATAAGAAACAGGACTCTAGATTGAGGGTGAAGTAGAACTCTTTATTGAACTCACTCACACACATTATATACACTATCAGGTCAGGTGAGTCTGATTACATTAGCATATGCAGATGGCATTGTATACAGAAACAGAACTAACCTGAACTAATTATCTAACCATCTGGACAGAACAATGTGAGGTCATTAACATTTAACAATGGGACAGGCAGATTTAACACAGCACACATCCCACCTCAAAACAGACAATAGGACAAGACTGCCAATGACAGTCTGTCCGTCTCCTACATTGAAGTATATGGAATACACATCTATGTATTGCTAGGATTATTTAGGAGTCAGACTTCATGGCAACAGGCTATAGGTCTCACAGTGTAAAGTGGGATTAAATCTTCATATTTCTTGAGAGATTGTTGATAAATATTACTCTCCCATTTGAAGTTATCTAAACCATTTTCTCAGTGTCCCTCAAGTATCTGTCTTTCACTCCCAGTGACGGTGAGTACCGTCACACAGAATATTTATAAGCTCTCTCACCACCTACTGGGCACACCTCCCCTCGGATTGGCTGGAGTCACATAATTATTCATGCTGCATGTCCTTTTCTTCCTCCCTCATGGTTCTAGAATCCACTAGAAGACAGAGAGGCGTAACCAAGCAGCAGCCTGTGAAACACTGAGCCAGCCTAACTAATCAATCCCCTGCTCATCTGAATACAGTGGAGCGAACTAAATTTACCCAACAAATAGGCCCCCAGCTAAGCCTAGTTGGGACCTTGGTGTCTTCCTAAAAGCTTTTTCTAAGGTCCTGTACCAAGGACTGGTCCAAGGCACATTGCAACCTGCTGCTTAGGCCTCAGACTATTTATGGGCTCTGTCACCACCTACTGGGCACCCCTCCCCAGGGATTGGCTCAAGTCCTATAAATATTCAGGCTGCATGTCCTGTTCTTCCTCCCACTATAGTTCTAAGATCCTTTAGAAGAAAGGGAGAAGCAACAGAGCAGCAGCCTGTGAAACACTGAGCAGCCCGAATTAATCAACCCCCTGCCCCTCTGATTACAGTGGAGAAAGCTAAATTTACCTAGCAGCCTGCTCTACACTAGAAGGTATCATGCTGGTAGTGCCCTTGTTGGCAAATTACCATACTTGGGAACCTTTGGGAGTCATTGGGTCTCAAACTGGGGGTGGAACCTAAAGTGGCATACGCACAGCACTGTACCCAAGGGGAACAAAGAGTTGTGCCAAAATGGTGGCAATGGTGGTGCTGTGCTTTGGGCAAGCCAGTGAGCTGAAGAGTTTCATAACATTGGACATATTGTCTCCTGGCAAAATATGGAGATAACAGTGGTGGAGGAGAAATTCCCTTGCATCAGCAGTGACACTGGGAGGAAAATAATGCTCCTGCGTGGTTGGTGTCTCCAGGCCAGATCCAGAGAGTTCCCAGGTAGGCAAATCACTTACTATCAGGGCCAAGAACCATGAGCTATCTTGGTAAGGATACATTGCTGCAAGGCTGGAGTACTAACCACTCTTTAAAACTATAACCAGCAGTTTTAGGCACCATTACCCCTCATAGCCACCAACACTTCCAAATGAAATTCTTCCCACGCTCTTTGTGTTGGTCAACAATAATTGTTGTTCAAAATTATTGGGGCTACCAGGAATGTATAGCAGGAACTTTCAGGTACACACCTTTCATTTTCCTCTAGGGCAGAGAAACCCACAACACTCCAGTATGCAATTCCTCGAGCAAGGGGGAAGAGTTGACACCTCCCCGTTGACTGCTAAATGTTTTGATGGCCTCACTGTCCAATGGCAAAGTTGAATTGAGGGTGGTGCAGCTTTCCATTTTCCTTCCTAAGCTTGCATAATAGAGCATCCGGGTTGAGGGATCCCAGAGTACTTCTGAAATAAACTAAACAGGAACCTCCATGACTAAGCCCCATTGGTGGGGCGAAACACATCGGGGGGCGTTGTCTGGACAGAGTCCAGGCTGAGGCTGCTCTTACTTCCTATGCAAAGTGTTTTTGTGTCACTTGGGACTTCTTTTCCTTCTTAGGAACCTAGAGGTGCATCACCCCTCATAGCCACCAACACTTCCAAATGAAATTCTTCCCACACTCTTGGTGTTGGCCAACAATAATTGTTGTTGAAAATCATTGTGGCTACCAGGAATGTATAGCAGGAACTTTCAGGTACACACCTTTCATTTTCCTCTATATCACACTAAGGGCAGAGAAACCCACAACACTCCAGTATGCAATTCCTCGAGCAAGGGGGGAGAGTTGACACCCCCCCGTTGACTGCTAAATGTTTTGATGGCCTCACTGTCCAATGGCAATGTTGAGTTGGGGGTGGTGCAGCTTTCCATTTTCCTTCCGAAGCTTGCATAATAGAGCATCCGGGTTGAGGGGTCCCAGAGTACTTCTGAAATAAACTAAACAGGAACATCCATGACTAAGCCCCATTGGTGGGGCGAAACACATCGGGGGCATTGTCTGGACAGAGTCCAGGCTGAGGCTGCTCTTACGTCCTATACAAAGTGTTTTTGTGTCCCTTGGGACTTCTTTTCCTTCTTAGGACCCTAAAGGTGCATGCTATACCCTCTCAGGGATCAATTTAGGTATTCCCGTAAAGATTTCCTTTTTATGTAGATGTAAACCATACTCATTATGGTCCTAGATCCTAGGACACTGTTAATCCCACCCACAATCAGCATTTTATCCACCTACTTTCTGGGTAGGAGTGCCCAACCCATGCCCATTTTAAGAGATGCCATGGCCCAGATCCACACTTTTCCTTCTTAGGAACCTAGAGGTGCATGCTATACCCTCTCAGGGATCAATTTAGGTATTTTGGTAAAGATTTGCTTTAATGTAGATGTAAACCATACTCATTATGGTCCTAGATCCTGGGGCACTGTTAATCCCACCTACTTTCTGGGTAGGAGTGCCCAAACCATGCCCATTTTAAGAGTTGGTGTGGCCCAGATCCTCATTTTTCCTTCTTAGGAACCTAGAGGTGCATGCTATACCCTCTCAGGTATCAATTTAGGTGTTCCCATAAAGGTTTGCTTTAATGTAGATGTAAACCATACTCATTATGGTCCTAGATCCTAGGACACTGTTAATCCCATCCACAATACACATTCCATCCACCTACTTTCTGGGTAGGAGTGCCCAAACCATGCCCATTTTAAGAGTTGGTGTGGCCCACATCCACACTTTTCCTTCTTAGGAACCTATAGGTGCATGCAATACCCCCTCAGGGATCAATTTAGGTATTCCCGTAAAGATTTCCTTTTTATGTAGATGTAAACCATACTCATTATGGTCCTAGATCCTGGGGCACTGTTAATCCCACCTACTTTCTGGGTAGGAGTGCCCAACCCATGCCCATTTTAAGAGATGCCATGGCCCAGATCCTCACTTTTACTTCTTAGGAACCTAGAGGTACATGCTATACCCTCTCAGGGATCAATTTAGGTATTTTGGTAAATATTTGCTTTAATGTAGATGTAAACCATACTCATTATGGTCCAAGATCCTGGGGCACTGTTAATCCCACCTACTTTCTGGGTAGGAGTGCCCAAACCATGCCCATTTTAAGAGTTGGTGTGGCCTAGATCCTCACTTTTCCTTCTTAGGAACCTAGAGGTACATGATATACCCTCTCAGGGATCAATTTAGGTATTCCCGTAAAGATTTGCTTTAATGTAGATGTAAACCATACTCATTATGGTCCTAGATCCTAGGACACTATTAATCCCACCCACAATCCGCATTTTATCCACCTACTTTCTGGGTAGGAGTGCCCAACCCATGCCCATTTTAAGAGATGCCATGGCCCAGATCCACACTTTTCCTTCTTAGGAACCTAGAGGTGCATGCTATACCCTCTCAGGGATCAATTTAGGTATTTTGGTAAAGATTTGCTTTAATGTAGATGTAAACCATACTCATTATGGTCCTAGATCCTGGGGCACTGTTAATCCCACCTACTTTCTGGGTAGGAGTGCCCAAACCATGCCCATTTTAAGAGTTGGTGTGGCCCAGATCCTCATTTTTCCTTCTTAGGAACCTAGAGGTGCATGCTATACCCTCTCAGGTATCAATTTAGGTGTTCCCATAAAGGTTTGCTTTAATGTAGATGTAAACCATACTCATTATGGTCCTAGATCCTAGGACACTGTTAATCCCATCCACAATACACATTCCATCCACCTACTTTCTGGGTAGGAGTGCCCAAACCATGCCCATTTTAAGAGTTGGTGTGGCCCACATCCACACTTTTCCTTCTTAGGAACCTATAGGTGCATGCAATACCCCCTCAGGGATCAATTTAGGTATTCCCGTAAAGATTTCCTTTTTATGTAGATGTAAACCATACTCATTATGGTCCTAGATCCTGGGGCACTGTTAATCCCACCTACTTTCTGGGTAGGAGTGCCCAACCCATGCCCATTTTAAGAGATGCCATGGCCCAGATCCTCACTTTTACTTCTTAGGAACCTAGAGGTACATGCTATACCCTCTCAGGGATCAATTTAGGTATTTTGGTAAATATTTGCTTTAATGTAGATGTAAACCATACTCATTATGGTCCAAGATCCTGGGGCACTGTTAATCCCACCTACTTTCTGGGTAGGAGTGCCCAAACCATGCCCATTTTAAGAGTTGGTGTGGCCTAGATCCTCACTTTTCCTTCTTAGGAACCTAGAGGTACATGATATACCCTCTCAGGGATCAATTTAGGTATTCCCGTAAAGATTTGCTTTAATGTAGATGTAAACCATACTCATTATGGTCCTAGATCCTAGGACACTATTAATCCCACCCACAATCCGCATTTTATCCACCTACTTTCTGGGTAGGAGTGCCCAACCCATGCCCATTTTAAGAGATGCCATGGCCCAGATCCTCACTTTTCCTTCTTAGGAACCTAGAGGTACATGCTATACCCTCTCAGGGATCAATTTAGGTATTCCAATAGAGATTTGCTTTAATGTAGATGTAAACCATAGTCATTATGGTCCTAGATCCTGGGACAATATTAATCCCACCCACAATCTGCATTCCCTCCACCTACTTTCTGGGTAGGAGTGCCCAAACCATGCCCATTTTAAGAGTTGGTGTGGCCCAGATCCCACCTTTAAATATTACATAGAGACCATTCACCATGCTACTTTACTGGTTGGTCCAACCCAGACCCCACCTATAAATGCAGAGAACACCCACTCACAGACCTGATCCTGTCTGTTTAAATCATTGCACAAGTGCAACAACACAAATAAGGTTGTTGATGTGATTCCAGGACATGGCCCAGGACACAGCATTGGCGGGATAGAAGGCCAAAATGTAGAACTGTCCCAGCAAATCCGGGACAGTTGAAATGTATGGTAAGTCGTAGAACCCTCACTGGATGGTATGTACTTTGCTTTAGCACTGTGCATCATATACAATTGTCACATTTTTTTTTTTTTTGGGGGGGGGGGGGGTGGCTAGGGATATAATGTGCTGCTGATCTACTCTAGCCCTTTTCAGTTACTTCCTTTCCACATCCATCCTTTCTAGCATTGGTTTCCCATCATTGGTCTGGATCAGTGGACAATGGTAGACCAGACCTGAAAAAATGCATGTTGCCATGGCCTCTTGTAGTCTCTACCAAAGGTGCATGTGACAGGGTGACAACGCAGGAGCAAAAATGGGAGACAGTTGTCACCCTATAACAGGAAGTACCTGAACAAGAATTATATGAGTATTGAATTGTTGGGTTTACGTCTCATAACCACTTTAGCTCTGGAAGGTTTTACCCCCCTTAATGACCAGGCCATTTTTTGCTATTTAGCACAGCGCTACTTGAACTGGCAATTGCTCAGTCATGCAACACTGTACCCGAATGAAATTTATATCATTTTTTTTTTTTCACAAATAGAGCTTTCTTTTGGTTATATTTGATCACAACTGTTTTATTTTTTATTATATATATATATATATATATATATATATATATATATATATATATATATATATACAGAAAAAAAACAAAAAAAACAAAAATGATTTAAAAAAAAAAAAAACCCCTGATATTTTTTACTTTCGGTTATAAATCTGATCCAATAAACTCAAATTTCTTCATAAATGTATGCCAAAATGTATCCTGCTACGTCTTCGGCAAAAAAAAAAAAACATCCCAAATCAGTATATATTATTTAGTCAGTCTAAAAGTTGTAGCGTCTACAAACTGTGGTATATACTGTCTTTTTTAAAATTGACGGCCTATCTAATTTCTTAAGGCCCGAAAATGCCAGGACAGTACAAATACCCCCCAAATGACCCCTTTTTGGAAAGTAGACAGTCCATGGCATTTAGTAAGAGGCATGGTGAGTTTTTTTGAAGTTGTCATTTTTTTTGTCACTGTTTTCTTGAAAATAAAGAATTTAAAAAAAAATATTTTTTTTTTCACAATTTTTTTTTTTTTTTTTTACATCCTGTCACCAGGGCAGTACAGGGTCATCTTATGACTGATATGATGGTTATCAGAGAAACTGACTGGTGACAGTATGTTATTAAAAAATAAATAAATAAATACATAAAAAAAAAAAAAAATAAATAAAAGAAAAAAAAAAGGTAAATAATTTTTTATTTAACCACTTGCCAACCACCCAGATATACTGCGGCAGGCTGGCTCGACTGCACGAACCAACGTATGGGTACGTCAGTTCACGGAGCGCTCCTGGGGGCGAGTGTGCACCGCCCCTAGGAAATTGGGATGCCGATCCACAGGGCCGACGGCCGCGACTGCCGCTGGGCACCCACGATCGATCCCCGCTGAGAGAGAAGGACGGTCAGCTGTTGTAAACACAGCAGACCACTCTTCTCTCTGGAATGATCACAGAGTGCCTGTGATCCTTCTATATAGGATCACCGGTCTCTATGTTCATTTCACAAGCCCCTCCCCCATACAGTTAGAAAACACCCCCTAGGCTCACACTTAACACTTTGATCGCCCCTGGGTTAACCCCTTCCCTGCCGGTGTCATTATTACAGTAACAATGCATATTATTAGCACTGAATGCTGTGGTAATGTCACTGGTCCCCCCAAAAGTGTCAAAAATGTCAGTTAGGGGTCCGATCTGTCCGCCGCAATGTCGCAGTCCCGCTAAAAATCGCAGATCGCCGCCATTACTAGTAAAAAAATAAAAAAATAAATAATAAAAATGACATAAATCCTTCCCCTAGTTTGTAGACGCAATAACTTTTGCGTAAACCAATCAAAATACGCTTATTGCGATTTTTTTTTAACAAAAATATGTAGCAGAATATAAACTGGCTTAAAATTATGAAAAAATTTGATTTTTAATTTTTTTTTTTGGGGGTGGGGGGGGGGGGGTGGGAATGTTATATAGCAGAAAGTGAAAAATATTTCACAAAATCAAAATACGCTTATTGGAATTTTTTTTTTTACCAAAAATATGTAGCAGAATATAAATTGGCCTAAAATTGTGAAAAAATTTGATTTTTAATTTTTTGGTGGGAATGTTATATAGCAGAAAGTGAAAAATATTTCACAAAATCAAAATGCGCTTATTGGGATTTTTTTTTACCAAAAATATGTAGCAGAATATACATTGGCCCTAAAATGATGAAAAAATTTGAATTTGAATTTTTTTTTTTTTGGGGGGGGGGGGGGGGGGAATGTTATATAGCAGAAAGTGAAAAATATTTCAAAAAATCAAAATACGCTTATTGGAATTTTTTTTTTTTACCAAAAATATGTAGCAGAATATAAATTGCCCTAAAATGATGAAAAAATTGTATTAAAAATTTTTTTTTGGGGGTAGGGGGGGGGGAATGTTATATAGCAGAAAGTGAAAAATATTTAACAAAATCAAAATACGCTTATTGGGATTTTTTTTTACCAAAAATATGTAGCAGAATATAAATTGGCCTAAAATTGTGAAAAAATTAGATTTTTAATTTTTTGGGGGGAATGTTATATAGCAGAAAGTTAAAAATATTTCACAAAATCAAAATACACTTATTGGGATTTTTTTTTTTTTTTTACCAAAAATATGTAGCAGAATATAAATTGGCCTAAAATTGTGAAAAAATTAGATTTTTAATTTTTTGGTGGGAATGTTATATAGCAGAAAGTGAAAAATATTTCACAAAATCAAAATGCGCTTATTGGGATTTTTTTTTACCAAAAATATGTAGCAGAATATACATTGGCCCTAAAATGATGAAAAAATTTGAATTTGAATTTTTGGGGGGGGGGGGGGAATGTTATATAGCAGAAAGTGAAAAATATTTCACAAAATCAAAATACGCTTATTGGAATTTTTTTTTTTTTACCAAAAATATGTAGCAGAATATAAATTGCCCTAAAATGATGAAAAAATTGTATTAAAAATTATTTTTTTTTGGGGGGGGGGGGGGGAATGTTATATAGCAGAAAGTGAAAAATATTTCACAAAATCAAAATGCGCTTATTGGGATTTTTTTTTACCAAAAATATGTAGCAGAATATACATTGGCCCTAAAATGATGAAAAAATTTGAATTTGAATTTTTTTTTTTGGGGGGGGGGGGGATGTTATATAGCAGAAAGTGAAAAATATTTCACAAAATCAAAATACGCTTATTGGAATTTTTTTTTTACCAAAAATATGTAGCAGAATATAAATTGCCCTAAAATGATAAAAAAATTGTATTAAAAATTTTTTTTGGGGGGAGGGGGGGGGAATGTTATATAGCAGAAAGTGAAAAATATTTAACAAAATCAAAATACGCTTATTGGGATTTTTTTTTACCAAAAATATGTAGCAGAATATAAATTGGCCTAAAATTGTGAAAAAATTAGATTTTTAATTTTTTGGGGGGAATGTTATATAGCGGAAAGTTAAAAATATTTCACAAAATCAAAATACACTTATTGGGATTTTTTTTTTTTTTTTTACCAAAAATATGTAGCAGAATATAAATTGGCCTAAAATTGTGAAAAAATTTGATTTTAATTTTTTGGTGGGAATGTTATATAGCAGAAAGTGAAAAATATTTCACAAAATCAAAATGCGCTTATTGGGATTTTTTTTTACCAAAAATATGTAGCAGAATATACATTGGCCCTAAAATGATGAAAAAATTTGAATTTGAATTTTTGGGGGGGGGGAATGTTATATAGCAGAAAGTGAAAAATATTTCACAAAATCAAAATACGCTTATTGGAATTTTTTTTTTTTTTTTTACCAAAAATATGTAGCAGAATATAAATTGCCCTAAAATTATGAAAAAATTGTATTAAAATTTTTTTTTTTTTGGGGGGGGGGGGGAATGTTATATAGCAGAAAGTGAAAAATATTTCACAAAATCAAAATGCGCTTATTGGGATTTTTTTTTACCAAAAATATGTAGCAGAATATACATTGGCCCTAAAATGATGAAAAAATTGTATTAAAAATTTTTTTTTTGGGGGGGGGGGGGGAATGTTATATAGCAGAAAGTTAAAAATATTTCACAAAATCAAAATGCGCTTATTGGGATTTTTTTTTTTTTTTTTTTACCAAAAATATGTAGCAGAATATAAATTGGCCTAAAATGATGAAAACATTTGATTTTAAATTTTTTTTTCGGGATGTTATATAGCAAAATGTGAAAATATTGTTTCTTTTTTTTTGGGGGGGGGAATATTTTATAGCAGAAGGTGAAAAATATTGTTTTTTTTTTTTTTTCAGAATTGTCGCTCTTTTTTTGTTTATAGCGCAAAACATAAAAATAGCACAGGTGATCAAATACCACCAAAAGAAAGCTCTGTTTGTGGGAAAAAAAGGACACTATTCTTTTTTTAGGCACAGCGTTGCACAACCGTGCAATTATCCATCATTAAAGTAACGCAGTGCCGAATCGCAAAAAATGGCCTGGTGATTAAGGGGCAAATCCTTCCGGTCCAGAAGTGGTAAATTTTTTAAAAAAAATTTTTCTTCATTTTTTTACAATTTTTTTCCCTATATACTTTCATCAGAGTAGTTCGGTGTCACTATAGTAACATTATACTACTCTGGGGGAATCAGGGATCTTCTTTTTTTTTTTTTTACTTTGCTGTTACAATGAAGATCATTGTAACAGCAAAGTTTTCAGCAGCCATGAATGGGTTACATTCATCAAAGCTGTGATTACTAGTGATCTGTGATGGTACAGGGTGCTGCGATTGGCGCAGGTACCATGTGATAGCTGTGGGCCAATCAACACATAGGCAATACAGCTGGTTTGAATGAATTCATTCATAACTGCTTTGTTGACTCTGTAATCATGTGATCGCATAGCAATCGCATGGCCCCGAGTACCGGGATCCAGAATCATAGGGGGGGTCACAGTGTGCTCCTTAACCAGCCAGGCATGTGCCGCTGCAATATATGTACTGTGACGGGTCAGCAAGTGCCGGTTAAAGCCCAAATCCAAGTATTAAGAAAAATCTCCCCATGCAGCGCCCCCGTAGGCAGGTGCCTACAACTGGGTGAACAAGTCTTCCCATGTAGGTTCCTGTTTTTCCTGTCAGTCCTCGTGCCCTCAAGTTAACTGATCCAGCCAGGTGTAAATTGTTACAATGTAGATGTGCGGTGGATCTGAGGAATGGATTGGCTAGATTTATTGTGCAACAATCACGGGCAAAATTGCACCACGTTTGGGGTGCCGTTAAGGCCGGGTTCACACCTATGCAGTTTGCTTTTGATTAGTTTCTGCAGTATTTGCTTTGCGTTGCGTTTTTGCACACGCTTGCACATGCTTTTTTTTTTTGGGCCAGTCTGTTATTGGGCAGATTAAAAAATGCCCACCTATCAGTGCCCATTGGTGCCGCATATCAGTGCCACTAATCAGTGCCCGCCACATCAGTGCCGCATATTAGTGCTGCTAACCAGTGCCTATTAGTGCAGCCAATCAGTGCCCCCTTATCAGTGCTATCTATCAGTGCCAGTGAGTGCTACCTATCAGTGCCCATTGGTGCCCCTCATTGGTGCCGCCTATCATTGCTCATCAGTGCTGCCTATCAGTGCCCATCAGTGCTGCCTCATCAGTGCCGCCTATCTGTGCCCATCAGTGCCGCCTATCAGTGCCCATAAGTGCCCTCTATCAGTGATGCCTCATCAGTGCCCATCATCAGTGCCCATCAGTGCTGCCTATCCATGCCCATCAGTGCTACCTATTAGTGCAGCCTCATCAGTGCCCATCAGTGCAGCCTATCCATGCCCATCAGTGCCACCTATTAGTGCAGCCTCATCGGTGCCTCCTCATCAGCGCCCATTAGTGCAGCCTATCAATGCCCATCAGTGCCACCTCATCACCACACATCAGTGAAGGAGAAACACATGTTACATGTTTGCAAATGTTATAACAGAAACAAAGAAAAACGTTTTGTTTTGTTTTTTTTTCAAAATTTTTGTCTTTTTTCATTTGTTTAGAAAAAAATAGAAAACCCAGCAGTGGTTAAAAACCACCAATAGAAAGCTCTATTTCTGTGAAAAAATGATAAAAAATTCCTTATGGGTACAGTGTTGCATGACCGCGCAATTTTCATTCAAAGAGTGACAGCACTGAAAGCTGAAAATTGGCCTGGGCAGGAAGGGGGTGAAAGTGCCCTGAAGGCAAGTGGTTAAAAAAAGTCCCAGAGCCTTTCCAAAAATGCAGCGGCTGAATGTGAACGTGTCCCATAGGAAACCATGTAAAATGGACTGCAGTGCGTTTCTACCAAAATCAAAAAGCACCAAAAAGGCGTGGACCAAGCCTTAGAATCAATGGAATCCCGGGCAGAATCGCCTATTTACATTAGACCTAATTGACAATTACTTATGGTCCTACACCATGTATGTGAGCATGAGTAGTCATGGGCGTCCCCAAAGGGGGGGGGGGGGGCTAGTGCCCCTGGAATCTCAACTTCTCCTTTAAAGTGGTTGTTAAGCCGCTTTATACCATCCTGTCTGGTCTGTTTAATAATCCTGTGTGCCCCTGTGTCTGTGCATGCATTTTAAAAAGATAAGCCGTTCTCCACCAGTTTTCAGAGCGCCGATCGCCGCTCACGTGACCTGCTGGCTCTCTCCTCTCCCCGTCTGACAACTGCCTGCAGCGGGCAGGGCCGAGGAATCCCTGCTGACGTCAGTCGAGAGTGGAGGAGGAGGGGAGGCTGAGAGGAGGAGAGAGGTGGCGGGTCACGTGAGCGGTGCTCAGCGCTCTGAAAACTGGTAAAGAATACCTTTTTTTTATAAAACACAGACACAGGAGCACACAGGATTATTAAACAGACTGTAGACAGGATATGAAACTTTAAATTATGAAATTATAATGATGGAGCACAATTCCTTCCAGTGACACCATTGATGGGGTACAATTCCTTCCAGTGACACCATCGATGGGGCACAATTCCTTCCAGCAACATCAACGATGGAGCACAATTCCTTCCAGTGACATCATCGATGGAGCACAATTCCTTCCAGTGACACCATTGATGGGGCACCATTCCTTCCAGTGACACCATTGATGGGGCACAATTCCTTCCAGCGACACCATTGATGGGGCACAATTCCTTCCAGCGACACCATTGATGGGGCACAATTCCTTCCAGTGACACCATTGATGGGGCACAATTCCTTCCAGTGACACCATTGATGGGGCACAATTCCTTCCAGTGACACCATTGATGGGGCACAATTCCTTCCAGCGACACCATTGATGGGGCACAATTCCTTCCAGTGACACCATTGATGGGGCACAATTCCTTCCAGCGACACCATTGATGGAGCACAATTCCTTCCAGTGACACCATTGATGGGGCACAATTCCTTCCAGCGACACCATTGATGGGGCACAATTCCTTCCAGTGACACCATTGATGGGGCACAATTCCTTCCAGTGACACCATTGATGGGGCACAATTCCTTCCAGCGACACCATTGATGGGGTACAATTCCTTCCAGTGACACCATTGATGGGGCACAATTCCTTCCAGTGACACCATTGATGGGGTACAATTCCTTCCAGTGACACCATTGATGGAGCACAATTCCTTCCAGCGACACCATTGATGGGGTACAATTCCTTCCAGTGACACCATTGATGGGGCACAATTCCTTCCAGTGACACCATTGATGGGGTACAATTCCTTCCAGCGACACCATTGATGGGGCACAATTCCTTCCAGTGACACCATTGATGGGGCACAATTCCTTCCAGTGACACCATTGATGGGGTACAATTCCTTCCAGTGACACCATTGATGGGGCACAATTCCTTCCAGTGACACCATTGATGGGGCACAATTCCTCCCAGTGACACCATCGATGGGGCACCAATCCTTCCAGTGACACCAACAATGGGGCACAATTCCTCCCAGTGACACCAACAATGGGGCACTATTCCCCACCTGTTCACACTGATGCGATGTGTCACATCGCATTTGATTGTTACAGGAGTCACACAGCTTTCCTTTGCAATTCACGTGAGATTCTGTGCTGTGCGATTTGAGCCCATCAGTCCTTCCAGCGACACCATCGAAGGAGCACAATTCCTTCCAGTGATACCAACGATGGGGCACCATTCTGAGATTCTGTGCTGTGCGATTTGAGCCCATCAGTTTTTATGGCTCAAATTGCACCGCATCCGCACGAAAAAGGTGCAGGCACCTTTTTTTTTTTGCTGCACTGGAATCGGATTGCATGGGTATTCATCATAACCATGTGATCTTGCAAATGCACTGCATTCTGCGACCTGCTTTTGGGGCGTCATTAACTTTTAATTGACACCTGCAGCAGATAGCATGTGCGGTTACTATGCGGTGTAATGCGATTAAGGAAACGTAGCGATTTCTGTGCGTTTCCCGGATAGCATCTGCGTGAACCGAGCAGTAACACTAGGTGCGTTTAGCGCTTGAGAATTAATTCATTTCAATGGCCAGAATAAATTATTATTCTGGATAACTAAATGAATTAACGCCCAAGTGCTTGACGCCTGTAAATGCGCCTAAACACGCTACACACTTCTACAAGCCTAAAATCGCTGCTGCCAGGAGGACAGGCTTTGTAAAACGTCCCGTGTGCATGATGGTTTACTGGCCCCCCCCCCCCCCCACACACACACCGGCGCCTGCGGACCGTTTTCACGCACGGCAACATGCATGGGGTCACAGCGATGCAATTTAAAACAGGGTTGGGGACTTTTCTCCCCTTTCAGATGGATGGGCTGCTGCAACCGTGACATGCGTGCAAAAAAAATGCGCACCTATGTGTTCCAGGGCTATATGGTGCCTGTGTGCATCTGCCAAGGGGGGGGGGGGGGGGGGCGTTTTGGCGCAGTGTGGGAAAATGTGCAATTTTGTAAGCGCTCTCCCGGATTTGAAAGAGCCCTCTTCTGGTCATTTGGATTAAAAACTAATCGGATGGGAGCGAACGGCGAAACTGACGGCGCCACATCGCTTGGAAAATCTCTATTCATTAACCTGTTCCCGACCGCCTGCTGCGTTTATATGGCGGCAGGCTGCCACTCACAGGCAAATCGCCGTAGCTGTACGTCGCTCTCGTGCACGGCACTAGGGGGGGCGAGTGCGCGCCGGCGCGCTCCCGCCCTCGCTCATCAGTGGGGAAGCCGATGCACATGTCAGGCGGCTCCGATTGCTGTCAGACACCCGCGATCGCTCCCCGCTGAGAGAGAAGAACGGTCAGCTGTTGTAAACACAGCCGACCGTTCTTCTCCCTGGAATGATCATAGAGAGCCTGTGATCCTTCTATATAGGATCACATGTCTCTATGATCATTTCACAAGCCACGCCCCCCACAGTTAGAATCACTCCCCTAGGCTCACATTTAACACCTTGATCACCCACAGGGTTAACCCCTTCCCTGCCAGTGTCATTATTACAGTAACAGCGCATATTTTTCCGCACTGATTACTGTAGTAATGTCACTGGTCCCCCCAAAAGTGTCAAAAATGTCAGTCAAGAGTCCGATCTGTCCGCCGCAATGTCGCAGTCCCGCAACAAAATCGCAGATTTCCGCCATTACTAGTAAAAAAAACAAAACAATAAAAATGACATAAATCTTTCCCGTAGTTAGTGGATGCGATAACTTTTGCGCAAACCAATCAAAATACGCTTATTGCGATTTTTTTTTTACCAAAAATATGTAGCAGAAAACAAATTGGCCTAAAATGTTAAAAAAATTTAGATTTTTTTTTTTTTTTTGGGGGAATGTCATATAGCAGAATGTGAAAAATATTGTTTTTTTTTTTTTTTTCAGAAGTGTCGCTCTTTTTTTGTTTATAGCCCAAAAAAAAAAAAATAAAAAATCGCACAGGTGATCAAATACCACCAAAAGAAAGCTTTATTTGTGGGAAAAAAAGGACATCAATTTTATTTGGGTACAGCATCGCACGACCGCGCAATTTTCCGTTAAGGTAACACAGTGCCGAATTGCAAAATAGGGCCTGATCAGGAAGGGGGTAAATCCTTCCGGTCTTAAAGTGGTTAAAGGAGATCCACTAAAAATAAAGAGCCAAAGTTGGGTGCAAAATAAAAAATGGTGAAGGTTCCAGACGTAGGAAGCGTGAGCAGCGTGGCCTACGGTGACACGGGAAGGGTTAATCCCAGGCTGAGTATTACCTACAAACACGCAGGAAGGGCGCCTTTGCGGGAAACGCAGCGATTTCCGTGCGTTTCCAGCATCACATCAGTGTAAACCGAGCCTTAACGCTAGGTGCGTTTAACGCATCAGAATGCATTCATTTTAATAAATTATAAAAATGTTATTAAATTTATAAAATTATTATTCCTGCCAGCAAAATTAATTAAAGTCCAAGTGATTGACGCCTGTAATCACGTTACACACTTTTACAAGCGTAAAATCGCTGCTGCAAGGAGGACAGGCTTTGCATAACATCCCGTGTGCATAATGGCTTACTGGCACCCCCCATGCATCGGCACCGGCGGAGCATTTTCACGTATGCCAAGTCGCATTGGTGTCGCAGCGATGCAATTTAAATAAAGGTTGAGGGCTTCTTTCCCGTTTCAGGTGAATGGGCTGCTGTGATGTGCGTGGGAAAAATGTGCCCCTATGTGAACCAGGGCTATATGGCGCCCCGGGCGCGTCTGCCAAAGGGCGGTGCGTTTTGGCGCGGTGTGGAAAACATACAATTTTGCATGCGCTCTCCCGGAGTTGAATACGCCCTCAAAGAGTGCCCTCTCCTAAAAATTTGGATGAAAACCACGATGGCGATAATCGGACCGGAGCGAATGGCAAAACTGACGCTGCCAGATCGCTTGGAAAATCTCTATTTGTTACAGAAGATACAAAAAAGATACAAATAAGATACAAAGAAGATACAAAAAATATACAAAGAAGATTAAAAAAAAGATACAAAGAAGATACAAAAAAAATTAAACAAAGATACAAAAAAAGATACAAAGAAGATACAAAGAAGATACAAAGATGATACAAAGATGATACAAAGATGATACAAAGAAGATACAAAAAAGATACAAAAAAGATACAAAAAAAGATACAAAGAAGATACCAAGAAGATACAAAAAAGATACAAAAAAGATACAAAAAGATACCAAGAAGATACAAAAAAGATACAAAAAAGATTAAAAAAAGATACAAAGAAGATACAAAAAAGATACAAAGAAGATACAAAAAAGATACAAAGAAGATACAAAGAAGATAAAAAAAGATACAAAAAAAGATATAAAGAAGATACAAGGAAGATACAAAAAGATACCAAGAAGATACAAAAAAGATACAAAAAAAGATATAAAGAAGATACAAGGAAGATACAAAAAGATACAAAGAAGATTCAAAAAAGATACATAGAAGATAAAAAAAGATACAAAAAAGCTAAAAAAAAAAAAAAAAGATACAAAAAAGATACAAAGAAGATACAAAAAAAGCCAAAGTTGGGTGAAAAAATAAAAAATGGTAAAGGTTCCAGACGTAGGAAGGGGACCCCTAGCGGAACGTCAGGCAGCGGTGACACGGGAAGGGTTAATCCCAGGCTGAGTATTAATTACAAACACGCAGGAAGGGCGCCAATGTGGGTAACTCAGCGATTTCTGTGCGTTTAACGCATCACATCAGTGTGAACCGAGCCTTAAGGCTTAAGGCTCCGTTCACATATTGGCACATCGGATCGTGGGCAGAATCCCCGCAATTCTGCCCGCGATCCCGTCTGCGATCCCAAATCATTGCAAATCGGGGAACCCCCGTGCAATTCCATCATTCACAATGGCACCCCAAATGTGGCACGATTTTGCCGCTATGAGGATTCACGGTAAAACAGAATCGCGGGATGCCTGTTGCCCCCTGTGATTCTGTTCTGTTGGGCGACAATTTCGGCAAATTCGCGCCGCGTTTGGGGTGCCATTGTAAGCTACAAGAATTGCACGGCGTCCAGCGATTTGCTATGATTCGGGATCGCGGGCAGAATCGCGGCGATTCTGCCCACTATCCAATATGCCAGTATGTGAACGGAGACAAACACTAGGTGCGTTTAGCGCTTGAGAATGAATTTGTTTGCCGCGATTCTACCCGCGATCCTGAATCATTGCAAATGGCAGGGCGCCCGTGCGATTCCCGTGACTTGCAATTGCACCCCAAATGGGGCACAAATTTGCCGCGATTGGTGCCTGAGAAGTCAAAGTAAAATCACGCAAAACAGAATCGCGAGACACCTGTCGCCCAAAAAAAGTACAAGACAGGCTTCCTGCAATTTTGTTTGTGCGAATGCGTTGCATTTGGGATGCCATTGCAAGTCATGGGAATCGCACGATTTGCAATTATTTGGGATCATGGACAGAATCACGCCGATTCTACCCGCAATCTGATACGCCAGTATGTGAACGCATGGCATCAGTGTGAACTGAGCCTTAAGGCTCCGTTCTTATACTGGCATATCGGATCGCGGGCAGAATAGCCACGATTCTGCTCGCGATCCCGAATCATTGCAAATCGCGGGGCGCCCGTGCGATTCCCGTGACTTGCAATGGCACCCCCAAACGCAGCGCAATTTTTCTGCGATTGTCGCCCGAGGAATCGCAGTAAAATCACGCAAACAGAACCGAGGGATGCCTGTCTGCCAAAAATGTACAAGGCGGGCGTCCCCTTGATTCTGTTTGTGCGAATGCGTTGCGTTTAGGGTGCCATTGCAAGTCATGGGAATCGAACGGGCGTCCTACGATTTGCAATGATTCGGGATCGCGAGCAGAATCGCGGCGATTCTGCCCACAATCCAATACGCCAGTATGTGAACGGAGCCTGACACTGGGTGCGTTTAGCGTTTGAGAATTAATTAGTTTTAATGGGCAGAATAAATTATTATTCCTGCCAACTAAATGAATTAACGGCCAAGCACTTGACGCCTAGAAACGCGCTACACACTTCTACAAGCGTAAAATCGCTGTTGCCAGGAGGACAGGCTTTGCAAAACGTCCCGTGTGCATGAGGCCTTACAGAATTGCGCCTGTCTTGTACTGTTTTTGGGCGACAAGTGTCCCGCGTTTCTGTTTGCACGATTTTACCGTGATTCCTCGGGCGATAATTTTGGCAAAATCGCGCTGCGTTTGGGGTGCCATTGCAAGTCACGGTAATCGCACGGCACTTCGTGATTTGCAATGATTCGGGATTGCGGCAAACAAATTAATTCTCAAGCGCTAAACGCACCCAGTGTTAGGCTCCGTTCACATACTGGCATACCGGTCTGCGGGAAGAATCTGCGTGATTCTGCCCGCGATCCAGAATCATTGCAAATTGCGCGACGCCCGTGCGATTCCCGTGAATTGCAATGGCACCCCAAGCGCAGCGTGATTTTGCTGCGATTGTTGCCAGAGGAATCGCGGTACAATTGCGCAAACAGAACCGTGGGATGCCTGTCGCCCAAAAAAAAAGTACAAGACAGGCGTCCCACGGTTCTGTTTGCGCGATTTTACCGCGATTCCTCTGGCAACAATCGCAGCAAAATCACGCTGCGCTTGGGGTGCCATTGCAATTCACGGGAATCGCACGGGCGCCCCGCGATTTGCAATGATTTGGGATCGCGGGCAGAATTGTCTGATACGCCAGTATAAGAATGGAGCCATAAGGCTCGGGTCACACTGATGCGATGCGAGAAACGCAAAGGAATCGCTGCGTTTCTCACATCGGCGCCCTTCCTGCATGTATGTAATTAATACTCAGCCTGGGATTAACCCTTCCCGTGTCACCGCAGGCCACCCCGCTCACACTGCCTGACATCCCGCTAGCGGTCCCCTTCCTACGTCTGGAACCTTCACCATTTTTTATTTGCACGCAATTTTGTCTCCTTTTTATATGGATCTTATTTAACGAATGGAGATTTTCCAAGCAATGTGGCGGCGTCTGTTTCGCCATTCGCTCCCATCCGATTATCGCCGTCGCGGTTTTTATTGAAATCTGGGTGGGGTGCCAGTAAGGCCTCATTGCATTTTATTCAAATGCAATTTAAATCAGGGGTGGGGACTTATTTCCGCTTTCAGATGGATGGGCTGCTGCAACCGTGACGTGCGTGCGACAAATGCCTGTGTGCGTCTGTGGGCGCGGTGTGCAATTTTTCAAGCGTTCTCCTGGATTTGAAAGAGCCCTCTTCTAAAGATTTGGATAAAAACCGCGACGTCGATTATCGGACGGGAGTGAATGGTGAAACTGACGCCGCCAAATCGCTTGGAAAATCTCCATTCGTTAAAGAAGATCCATTAAAAAAAGTTGGATGCAAATAAAAAAATGGTGAAGGTTCCAGATGTAGGAAGGGGGCCCCTAGCGGAACGTCAGGCAGCGTGGCCTGCGGTGACACGGGAAGGGTTAATCCCAGGCTGAGTATTAATTACAGATACGCAGGAAGGGGCGCTGATGTGGGAAACTCAGCGACTCCTGTGCGTTTCCTGCATCGCATCAGTGTGAACCGAACCTTAAGGCTCCGTTCTTATACTGGCGTATCGGATTGCGGGAAGAATCGTCACGATTCTGCCCACAATCCCGAATCATTGCAAATCGCGGGGTGCCCCGTGCGATTCCGTGACTTGCAATGGCACCCCAAACGCAGCGCGATTTTGCTGCGATTGTTCCCCAAGTAATTGCGCAAACAGAACAGCGGGACGCCTGTCGCCCAAAAAAAAAAAAAAGTACAAGACAGGCGTCCCCTTGATCTTTTTGCACGATTTTTGTGCAAAAATCGCACTGCTTTCGGGGTGCCATTGCAAGTCACGGGAATCGCACGGGCGACCTGCGATGATTCGGGATCGCGGGCAGAATCTGCCTGCAATCCGATACGCCAGTATGTGAATGGAGCCTTACACTGGGTGTGTTTAGCGCTTGACAATTAATTGGTTTTAATGACCAGAATAAATTATTATTTCTGCCAACTAAATGAATGAACGCCCAAGCACTTGACGCGGTTCTTATGCTGGCATATCGGACCGCAGGCAGAATCGCCACAATTCTGCCCGTGATCCCGAATCATTGCAAATCGCGGGGTGCCCCGCGCGATTCCCGTGACTTGCAATGGCACCTCAAACGAAGCGGGATTTTCGCACAAACGTGGTAAAATTGCGCAAAAAGAATAGGGGGCATATCGGATCGCGGGCAGAATCGCCACGATTCTTCCCCGGATCCCGAATCATAGGGCATCGCATCAGTGTGAACCGAGCCTTAAGGCTTCGTTTACATATTGGCGTATCGGATCGTGGGCAGAATCGCCGCAATTCTGTCCATGATCCCGCCCCCCGATTGCAAACGCAGCGCGATTTTGCCGCAACGAGGAATCGCAGTAAAATTGCACAAACAGATTTGCGGAACGCTTTGTTGCCCCCCAAAAAGAACAAGACAGGCGCCCCGCGATTCTGTTCTGTCAGGCGACAATTTTGGCAAAATTGCGCCGCGTTTGGGGTGCCATTGCAAGTCATGGGAATCCTGGAAAACGTCCCGTGTGCATGAGGCCTTACTGGTACCCCCCCCCCCCCCACACACACACACCGGCGCCTGCGGAGCGTTATCACCCACGCCAAGTCACATGATGTTGCAGCAATGCAATTTAAAACAGGATTTGGGACTTATTTCCCCTTTCAGATGGATGGGCTTCTGCAATCGGGACGTGCGTGCGAAAAATACGCACTTATGTGAACCAGGGCTATATGGTGCCCGTGCGCGCTTGTGGGCGCGGTGTGCAATTTTGTTAGCTCTGGATTTGAAAGCGCCCTTTTCTAGAGATTTGGATAAAAACCGTGACGCCGATAATCGGACGGGAGTGAATGGTGAAACTGACGCCGCAACATCGCTTGAAAAATCGCCATTCATTAAAGATGATCCATTAAAAAAGGAGCCAAAGTTGGGTGCAAATAAATAAAGGTGAAGATTCCAGACGTAGGAAGGGGACCCCTAGCGGGACGTCAGGCAGCGTGAGCGGCGTGGCCTGCGGTGACACGGGAAGGGTTAATCCCAGGCTGAGTATTACCTACAAAACACGCAGGAAGGGCGCCAATGTGGGTAACTCAGCGATTTCTGTGCGTTTCTCGCATCGCATCTGTGTGAACCGAGCCTTAAGGCTTAAGGCTCCGTTCACATATTGGCGTATCGGATCGTGGGCAGAATCACCGCAATTCTGCCCGGGATCCCGCCTGCGATCCCAAATCATTGCAAATCGGGGGACCCCCGTGCAATTCCCATCATTCACAATGGCACCCCAAACGTGGCGCAATTTTGCCGCAATGAGGAATCACGGTAAAATCGCGCAAACAGAATCGCGGGACGCCTGTTGCCCCAAAAAAGTGGGGCGCCCCGCGATTCTGTTCTGTCAGGTGACAATTTCGGCAAAATGGCGCAGCGTTTGGGGTGCCATTACAAGTCACGGGAATCAAATGGGTGTCCCGTGATTTGCAGTAATTCGGAATCGCGGGCAGAATCGCTGCGATTCTGCCTGCGATCCGATACGCCATTATGTGAATGGAGCCTAACACTGGGTGCGTTTAGCGCTTGAGAATTAATTTGTTTGCCGCGATTCTGCCCGTGATCCTGAATCATTGCAAATCCCAGGACGCCCGTGCACTTCCAGTGACTTGCAATGGCACCCAAAACGCTGTGCGATTTTGCTGCGATTGTTGCCCGAGGATTTGGGGTAAAATCGCGGAAACAGAATCGCGGGACGCCTGTCGCCCAAAAAAAAGTACAAGACAGGCGTCACGGGATTCTGTTTGCACGAATGCGTTGTGTTTTGGGTGCCATTGCAAGTCACGTGAATCTAATGGGCGTCCCACAATTTGCAAAATTTCGGGATCGTGGGCGATTCTGCCTGCAATCCGATACGCCGGTATGTGAACGGAGTCTAACACTAGGTGCGTTTCCAGGAGGAAAGGCTTTGCAAAACGTCCCGTGTGCATGACGCCTTACTGGCACCCCCCACACACCGGCGCCTGCGGAGCATTTTTACCCACGCCAAGTCGCATGATGTCGCAGCAATGCAATTTAAAACAGGATCTGAAGAAGGGTGATGTGTGCCCTTCAGGCACAAAGCGGCATATGCTGGAGGCAGCAGGGATTTATTTCCCCTTTCAGATGGATTACATAGTTACATAGTTATATAGTTAGTGAGGATGAAAAAAGACATCAGTCCATCCAGTTCAACCTATGAGTGTGTGTGTGTTTGCTTTTAACCGTACATTGTATACCCCTATATGTTGTACATTGTATACCCCTGTATGTTGTACATTGTATACCCCTGTATGTTGTACATTGTATACCCCTGTATGTTGTACATTGGATACCCCTGTATGTTGTACATTGGATACCCCTGTATGTTGTACATTGTATACCCCTGTATGTTGTACATTGTATACCCCTGTATGTTGTACATTGTATACCCCTGTATGTTGTACATTGTATACCTCTGTATGTTGTACATTGTATACCCCTGTATGTTGTACATTGTATACCCCTGTATGTTGTACATTGGATACCCCTGTATGTTGTACATTGTATACCCCTGTATGTTGTACATTGGATACCCCTGTATGTTGTACATTGTATACCCCTGTATGTTGTACATTATATACCCCTGTATGTTGTACATTGTATTCCCCTGTATGTTGTACATTGTATACCCCTGTATGTTGTACATTGTATACCCCTGTATGTTGTACATTGTATTCCCCTGTATGTTGTACATTGTATTCCCCTGTATGTTGTACATTGTATACCCCTGTATGTTGTACATTATATACCCCTGTATGTTGTACATTGTATACCCCTGTATGTTGTACATTGTATACCCCTGTATGTTGTACATTGTATTCCCCTGTATGTTGTACATTGTATTCCCCTGTATGTTGTACATTGTATACCCCTGTATGTTGTACATTGTATACCCCCTGTATGTTGTACATTGTATACCCCTGTATGTTGTACATTGTATACCCCCTGTATGTTGTACATTATATACCCCTGTATGTTGTACATTGTATACCCCTGTATGTTGTACATTATATACCCCTGTATGTTGTACATTGTATACCCCTGTATGTTGTACATTGTATACCCCTGTATGTTGTACATTGTATACCCCTGTATGTTGTACATTGTATACCCCTGTATGTTGTACATTGGATACCCCTGTATGTTGTACATTGGATACCCCTGTATGTTGTACATTGTATACCCCTGTATGTTGTACATTGTATACCCCTGTATGTTGTACATTGTATACCTCTGTATGTTGTACATTGTATACCCCTGTATGTTGTACATTGTATACCCCTGTATGTTGTACATTGGATACCCCTGTATGTTGTACATTGTATACCCCTGTATGTTGTACATTGGATACCCCTGTATGTTGTACATTGTATACCCCTGTATGTTGTACATTATATACCCCTGTATGTTGTACATTGTATTCCCCTGTATGTTGTACATTGTATACCCCTGTATGTTGTACATTGTATACCCCTGTATGTTGTACATTGTATTCCCCTGTATGTTGTACATTGTATTCCCCTGTATGTTGTACATTGTATACCCCTGTATGTTGTACATTATATACCCCTGTATGTTGTACATTGTATACCCCTGTATGTTGTACATTGTATACCCCTGTATGTTGTACATTGTATTCCCCTGTATGTTGTACATTGTATTCCCCTGTATGTTGTACATTGTATACCCCTGTATGTTGTACATTGTATACCCCCTGTATGTTGTACATTGTATACCCCTGTATGTTGTACATTGTATACCCCCTGTATGTTGTACATTATATACCCCTGTATGTTGTACATTGTATACCCCTGTATGTTGTGGTCTTTAAGGTGGCTGCTGCAACCGTGACGTGCGTGCGAAAAAATGCGCACCTATGTGAACCCCGGCTATACGGTGCCCGTGGGCGCGGCGTGCAATTTTGCAAGCGCTCTCCCGGATTTGAAAAAGCCCTCTTCTAAAGATTTGAATAAAAACCGCAACGGCGATAATCGGACGGGAGCGAACGGCGAAACTGACGCTTTGAAAAATCTCCATTCGTTAAAAAAGGAGCCAAAGTTGGGTGCAAAATAAAAAAGGGTGAAGGTTCCAGACGTGGGAAGGGGGACCCCTAGTGGAATGTCACGCAGCGGTGACAGGGGAAGGGTTAATCCCAGGCTGAGTATTACCTACAAACACGCAGGAAGGGCGCCGAGCGATCGCAGAGGCCTGGGTGTGTGAGGGCGGAATCCACACCGCTCTATGCAAAATTGATTAAAGGAGCGGTACCGCCCCTTGGACTGTCAGTGCGAAAATAATAACCCCCCCCCACTGACATGTCACCCTGGTGTGTGCAGAGTCCCCTTCCACCGGGGAAGGACAGACTCTCCATTGTCCGCGCCCCTCCCCTCTGCGTGACATAACAATCCCTCGTTTAATCCGCGGCGTGCATGGAACCGCCACACAGCAAATTACGTATCGCCGCAGAAAGGACACAAGAGTCGCAGGGAGAGCGACATAAATATATAGGAAGAGTCGCAGAGAGAGCGACATAAATATATAGGAAGAGTCACATTGAGAGCGACATAAATATATAGGAAGAGTCGCAGGGAGAGCAACATAAATATATAGGAAGAGTCGCAGAGAGAGCGACATAAATATATAGGAAGAGTCGCAGGGAGAGCGACATAAATATAAAGGAAGAGTCGCAGGGAGAGCGACATAGATATATAGGAAGAGTCGCAGGGAGAGCGACAAAAATATATAGGAAGAGTCGCAGAGAGAGCGACATAAATATATGGGAAGAGTCGCAGGGAGAGCGACATAAATATATAGGAAGAGTCGCAGGGAGAGCGACATAAATATATGGGAAGAGTCGCAGGGACAGCGACATAAATATATGGGAAGAGTCGCAGGGAGAGCGACATAAATATATAGGAAGAGTCGCAGGGAGAGCGACATAAATATATAGGAAGAGTCGCAGGAAGAGCGACATAAATATATAGGAAGAGACGCAGGGAGAGCGACATAAATATATAGGAAGAGTCGCAGGGAGAGCGACATAAATATATGGGAAGAGTCGCAGGGAGAGCGACATAAAAATATATGAAGAGTCGCAGGGAGAGCGACATAAATATATAGGAAGAGTCGCAGGGAAGGCGACATAAATATATATGAAGAGTCGCAGGGAGAGCGACATAAATATATATGAAGAGTCGCAGGGAGAGCGACATAAATATATGGGAAGAGTCGCAGGGAGAGCGACATAAAAATATATGAAGAGTCGCAGGGAGAGCGACATAAATATATAGGAAGAGTTGCAAGGAGAGCGACAGAAATATATATGAAGAGTCGCAGGGAGAGCGACATAAATATATATGAAGAGTCGCAGGGAGAGCGACATAAATATATAGGAAGAGACGCAGGGAGAGCGACATAAATATATAGGAAGAATCGCAGGAAGAGCGACATAAATATATAGGAAGAGTCGCAGGGAGAGTGACATAAATAAATAGGAAGAGTCGCAGGGAGAGCGACATAAATATATAGGAAGAGTCGCAGGAAGAGCGACATAAATATATATGAAGAGTCGCAGGGAGAGGGACATAAATAAATAGGAAGAGTCGCAGGGAGAGCGACATAAATATATAGGAAGAGTCGCAGGGAGAGCGACATAAATATATGGGAAGAGTCGCAGGAAGAGCGACATAAATATATAGGAAGAGTCGCAGGAAGAGCGACATAAATATATAGGAAGAGTCGCAGGGAGAGCGACATAAATATATAGGAAAAGTCGCAGGGAGAGTGAAATAAATATATAGGAAAAGTCGCAGGGAGAGCAAAATTAATATATAGGAAGAGACGCAGGGAGAGCGACATTAATATATAGGAAGAGTCGCAGGGAGAGCGACATAAATATATAGGAAAAGTCGCAGGGAGAGTGAAATAAATATATAGGAAAAGTCGCAGGGAGAGCGACATAAATATATAGGAAGAGACGCAGGGAGAGCGACATAAATATATAGGAAGAGACGCAGGGAGAGCGACATTTGTAACTTTGTTTCTCTCTCTCTGTCTCTCTGATCACTGAGCTCCAACTGCCCAGCCTGTTTCGACCCCACCTTCGCCCGGAAGAGGCGCCGATTGGCGCTCTTCTGGGGGGTTGTCGGGGCGCAGAGCAATGCGCCCCGACACACCACTTTAATGATGTCCGGGCTGTGATTGGTCCAGAGTCCAGCGTGGACCAATCACAGGAGGACATCGGACCTGGTGACGTGACGCCTGAGGGCGGTGCACCGCCCCGGCGTCACGTTCACCTTCAGCTTCAGTTCCCGCCGGAAGAAGAGAAGAGAAGGCGCCGGAGAAGAGAAGAGGAGAGCCGCTGCCGCGCAGTGAGGAAGAGACAGTCACAGGACACAGGAGAGCCGCCGCCGCGCGGGAGGAAGGAGAAGATGACTGTCCACTCCAGTTCGTGTCACCACCGCACCGCGTCCCGCCGCCGCCTCAGAGCAGCACGCCGTCCGTGACTAGTGAGGTAAGTGAAGGGGGCACGCACGCTGATCTCTGCATTGGGGACATCACATGTACACTGATCACTGCATTGGGGACATGTACACTGGTCACTGCATTGGAAGAACGCACGCTGATCTCTGCATTGGGGACATGTATGCTGGTCACTGCATTGGGGGCATGTATGCTGGTCACTGCATTGGGGACATGTATACTGGTCACTGCATTGGGGACATGTATACTGGTCACTGCATTGGGGACATGTACACTGGTCACTGCATTGGGGACATGTATACTGGTCACTGCATTGGGGACATGTATACTGGTCACTGCATTGGGGACATGTACACTGGTCACTGCATTGGAAGATCGCACGCTGATCTCTGCATTGGGGACATGTATGCTGGTCACTGCATTGGGGACATGTATGCTGGTCACTGCATTGGAAGCACGCATGCTTATCTCTGCATTGGGGACATGTATACTGCTCACTGCATTGGGGACATGTATGCTGGTCACTGCATTGGGGACATGTATGCTGGTCACTGCATTGGAGGCACGCACACTGATCTCTGCATTGGGGACATGTACACTGGTCACTGGCTGCATTGGGGACATGTGTGCTGGTCACTGCATTGGGGACATGTACGCTGGTCACTGCATTGGGGACATGTATGCTGGTCACTGCACTGGGGACATGTACACTGGTCACTGGATTGGAAGCACGCACGCTGATCTCTGCATTGGGGACATGTATGCTGGTCACTGCATTGGGGACATGTATGCTGGTCACTGCATTGGGGGCATGTATGCTGGTCACTACATTGGGGACATGTATGCTGGTCACTGCATTGGGGACATGTACGCTGGTCACTGCATTGGAAGCACCCACACTGATATCTGCATTGGGAACATGTATGCTGATCTCTGCATTGGGGACATGTACACTGGTCACTGGGTGCATTGGGGACATGTACGCTGGTCACTGCATTGGGGGCATGTATGCTGGTCACTGCATTGGGGACATGTATGCTAGTCACTGCATTGGGGACATGTACGCTGGTCACTGCATTGCAGGCACGCACGCTGATCTCTGCATTGGGGGACATGTACACTGGTCACTGCATTGGAGGCATGCACGTTGATCTCTGCATTGGGGACATGTACGCTGGTCACTGCATTGGAGGCATGCACGCTGATCTCTGCATTGGGGACATGTATACTGGTCACTGCATTGGAAGCACGCACGCTGATCTCTGCATTGAGGACATGTACGCTGGTCACTGCATTGGGGACATGTATGCTGGTCACTGCGTTGGGGGCATGTATGCTGGTAACTGCATTGGGGGCATGTATGCTGCTCACTGCATTGGAAGCACGCACGCTGATCTCTGCATTGGGGACATGTACACTGGTCACTGCATTGGAAGCACGCACGCTGATCTCTGCATTGGGGACATGTACACTGGTCACTGCATTGGAAGCACGCACGCTGATCTCTGCATTGGGGACATGTACACTGGTCACTGCATTGGAGCGCCCACGCTGATCTCTGCATTGGGGACATGTACACTGGTCACTGCATTGGAAGCACGCACACTGATCTCTGCATTGGGGACATGTACGCTGGTCACTGCATTGGAGGCACGCACGCTGATCTCTGCATTGGGGACATGTATACTGGTCACTTCATTGAAGGGGGTCTGTACTGTGGGGTTTGTGCTAGGGGGTCTGTACTGTGGGGTTTCTGCTAGGGGGCCTGTACTGTGGGGTTTGTGCCACTCTCAGTCAGTGCAGGGTCGGATTAAGAGCATCATGGGCTTGGTGCTGAGGATTTTGAAGGGCCTTAAGGGCCGTGCCTTGGCATGCACCCAGAGGAGGAAGGGTGCAGCCATGCATGCCTAATTCCACATGGGATGCTGTCTCTGAAGCCCATAAACACATCCATGCATCGGCAACTGTCCCTCCTTGTCCGGCCTTCGTGCTGTGTGGGGAGGTTCTGAGGGAGCTGCCTGGGGAAGCGAGCATAGAAGCCAGACTTCTGTGTTTACAAGTGACAGAAGAGCGGTAACAGTGAATATGGCCAACCCGGGGCCTATATAAAAGGTAGGGGCCTGGAGCTGCAGCTCCAATAGCCCCTATGTTAATCTGGCCCTGAGTCAGTGTATTCCATAATAGGGTGTCTCTCACAGTATATCCCATAATAGGGCCCCTGCTCCCTATTATGGGATATACTAGTACTGATGGACCCCTTAATATGTGATATATTGGGAGAATTTGTTCACGCAAGCAAAATACAGGGGACAAAATGGGTGGAGTCTATAAGGGGTGGGACTTCTGAGAAATGGGAGTGGTCAAAATGGAAGGGCGCCCCCCCCTCATCTTAAAACTTCACCAGCCGCCACTGGCTAAATATATCTTTAATATTTTCTTGTGGGGGCCATGCTAGGTAGTCTGTACGGGGGGCCCCGCGATTTCTAACAGCAGCCCTGCCTCCCTGTAACCCCAACACTAACCCTCCATAACATGTAACCCTAACACTGACCACCAATGTAACAAGGAACTACACTGACCACCAATGTAACAAGGAACTACACTGACCACCAATGTAACAAGGAACTACACTGACCACCAATGTAACGGGGAACTACACTGACCACCAATGTAACGAGGAACTACACTGACCACCAATGTAACGAAGAACTGCACTGACCACCAATGAAACAAGGATCTACACTGACCACCAATGTAAGAGGGAACTACACTGACCACCAATGTAACAAGGAACTACACTGACCACCAATGTAACGAAGAACTGCACTGACCACCAATGAAACAAGGATCTACACTGACCACCAATGTAACGAGGAACTACACTGACCACCAATGTAACGGGGAAATACACTGACCACCAATGTAACGAGGAACTATACTGACCACCAATTTAACGAGGAACTACACTCACCACCAATGTAACGAGGAACTCCAATGACCACCAATGTAACGGGGAACTACACTGACCACCAATGTAACTAGGAACTACACTGACCACCATTGTAATGAGGAACTACACTGACCACCAATGTAACGAGGAACTAAACTGACCACCAATGTAATGGTGGAGCTACACTGACCCGAAATGTAACGATTGACAACACTGACCACCAATTTAACGAGGAACTGCACTCACCACCAATGTAACGGGGAACTACACTCACCACCAATGTAACGAGGAACTACACTGACCACCAATGTAACGGGAAACTGCACTGACCACCAATGTAACGGGGAACTACACTGACCACCAATGTAACGGGGAACTACACTGACCACCAATGTAACGAGGAAATACACTAACCACCAATGTAACGTGGAAATACACTGACCACCAATGTAACGGGGAACAACACTGACCACCAATGTAACGAAGAACTGCACTGACCACCAATGTAACTAGGAACTACACTGACCACCATTGTAATGAGGAACTACACTGACCACCAATGTAACGAGGAACTAAACTGACCACCAATGTAATGGTGGAGCTACACTGACCCGAAATGTAACGATTGACAACACTGACCACCAATGTAACGGGGAACAACACTGACCACCAATGTAACGAGGAACTACACTGACCACCAATGTAACTAGGAACTACACTGACCACCATTGTAATGAGGAACTACACTGACCACCAATGTAACGAGGAACTAAACTGACCACCAATGTAATGGTGGAGCTACACTGACCCGAAATGTAACGATTGACAACACTGACCACCAATGTAACGAGGAACTACACTGACCACCAATTTAACGAGGAACTACACTGATCACCAATGTAACGGGGAACTACACTGACCACCAATGTAACGGGGAACTACACTGACCACCAATGTAACGAGGAAATACACTGACCACCAATGTAACGTGGAAATACACTGACCACCAATGTAACGTGGAAATACACTGACCACCAATGTAACGGGGAACAACACTGACCACCAATGTAACGAGGAACTACACTGACCTCCAATGTAACGAGGAACTACACTGACCACCAATGTAACGAGGAACTACACTGACCACCAATGTAACAGGGGAACTACACTGACCACCAATGTAACGGGGAACTACACTGACCACCAACGTAACGGGGAACTACACTGACCACCAACGTAATGAGGAAATACATTGACGACCAATGTAACAGGGAAACTACACTTACCACCAATGTAACGAGGATCTACACTGATCACCAATGGAACGAGGAACTACACTGACCACCAATGTAACATGGGAACTACACTAACCACCAATGTAACGGGGAACTACATTGACGACCAATGTAATGAGGGGAACTACACTGACCACCAATGTAACGGGGGGAGCTACACTGACCCCAAATGTAATGGGGGAACTACACTGACCACCAATGTAACAGGGAACTACCCTGACCACCAATGTAATGGGGGAACTACACTGACCACTAATGTAACGGGGGAACTACACTGATGACCCATGTAACGGGGAACTACTTTGACCACCAATGTAACGAGGAACTACACTGACCACCAATGTAACGAGGAACGACTCTGACCACCAATGTAACGGGGAACTACACTGACCACCAATATAAGAGGGAACTACACTGACCACCAATGTAACGAGGAACTACACTGACCACCAATGGAACGAGGAACTACACTGACCACCAATGTAACATGGGAACTACACTAACCACCAATGTAACGGGGAACTACATTGACCACCAATGTAATGGGGGGAACTACACTGACCACCAATGTAACGGGGGAACTACACTGACCCTTAAATGTAATGGGGGAACTACACTGACCACCAATGTAACAGGGAACTACACTGACCACCAATGTAACGAGGATCTACACTGACCACCAATGTAACATGGGAACTACACTAACCAGCAATGTA
Source organism: Pelophylax lessonae (assembly GCF_965119305.1). Classification (NCBI taxonomy): domain Eukaryota; kingdom Metazoa; phylum Chordata; class Amphibia; order Anura; family Ranidae; genus Pelophylax; species Pelophylax lessonae. The sequence goes on from NC_138774.1 coordinate 27,207,763, forward strand.
ACGGGGAACTACATTGACCACCAATGTAATGGGGGGAACTACACTGACCACCAATGTAACGGGGGAACTACACTGACCCCAAATGTAATGGGGGAACTACACTGACCACCAATGTAACAGGGAACTACCCTGACCACCAATGTAACGGGGGAACTACATTGATGACCCATGTAACGGGGAACTACTTTGACCACCAATGTAACGAGGAACTACACTGACCACCAATGTAACAAGGAACGACACTGACCACCAATGTAACGGGGAACTACACTGACCACCAATATAAGAGGGAACTACACTGACCACCAATGTAACGAGGAACTACACTGACCACCAATGTAACGAGGAACTACACTGACCACCAATGTAACGGGGGAAATACACTGACCACCAATGTAACAGGGAACTACACTGACGGGGGAACTACAGTGACCCCCAATGTAACGGGGAACTACACTGACCACCAATGTAACGAGGAACTACACTGACCACCAATGTAATGGGGTACTACACTGACCACCAATGTAACGAGGAACTACACTGACCACCAATGTAAGGGGGAACTACACTGACCACCAATGTAAGAGGGAACTACACTGAACACCAATGTAACGGGGAACTACACTGACCACCAATGTAACGAGGAACTACACTGACCACCAATGTAAGGAGGAACTACACTGACCACCAATGTATCGAGGAAATACACTGACCACTAATGTAACGAGGGAACTACACTGACCACCAATGTAACAGGGAAACTACACTGACCACCAATGTAACGAGGAACTACACTGACCACCAATGTAAGGAGGAACTACACTGACCCCAAATGTATCGGGGGAACCACACTGACCACCAATGTAGGAGGTTACTACACTGACCACCAATGTAACGGGGGAAATACACTGACCACCAATGTAACAGGGAACTACACTGACGGGGGAACTACAGTGACCCCCAATGTAACGGGGAACTACACTGACCACCAATGTAACGAGGAACTACACTGACCACCAATGTAATGGGGAACTACACTGACCACCAATGTAACGAGGAACTACACTGACCACCAATGTAAGGGGGAACTACACTGACCACCAATGTAAGAGGGAACTACACTGACCACCAATGTAACGGGGAACTACACTGACCACCAATGTAACGAGGAACTACACTGACCACCAATGTAAGGAGGAACTACACTGACCACCAATGTATCGAGGAAATACACTGACCACTAATGTAACGAGGGAACTACACTGACCACCAATGTAACAGGGAAACTACACTGACCACCAATGTAACGAGGAACTACACTGACCACCAATGTAAGGAGGAACTACACTGACCCCAAATGTATCGGGGGAACCACACTGACCACCAATGTAGGAGGTTACTACACTGACCACCAATGTAACGGGGAACTACACTGACCACTAATGTAACGAGGAACTACACTGACCGCCAATGTAACGTGGAACTACACTGACCACCAATGTAAGGAGGAACTACACTGACCACCAATGTAACGGGGGAACTACACTGACCACCAATGTAATAGGGGAACTACACTGACCACCAATGTAAGAGGGAACTACACTGACCACCGAAGTAAAGGGGAACTACACTGACCACCAATGTAACGAGGAACTACACTGACCTCTAATGTAACAGGGGAAATACACTGACCACCAATGTAACAAGGAACTACACTGACCACCAATGTAACGGGGGGAAATACACTGACCACCAATGTAAGAGGGAACTACACTGACCACTAATGTAATGAGGAACTACACTGAGCACCATTGGAATGAGGAACTACACTGACCACCAATGTAACAGGGAACTACACTGACCACCAATGTAACAAGGAACTACACTGACCACCAAATGTAACGGGGGGAAATACACTGACCCCCAATGTAACGGGGGAACTACACTGACCACCATTGTAATGAGGAACTACACTGACCACCAATGTAACAGGGAAGTACACTGACCACCAATGTAACGAGGAACTAAATTGAACAACAAATGTAAGGGAAACTACACTGACCCAAATGTAAGGAGGAACTACACTGACCACCAATGTAAGGGGGGAACTACACTGACCACCAATGTAACGAGGGACTGCACTGACCCCCAATGTAAGGAGGAACTACACTGACCATCAATGTAACCGGGGAACTACACTGACCACCAATGTAACAAGGAACTCCACTGACCACCAATGTAATGAGGAACTCCACTGACCTGATCACCAATGTAATGGGGAACTACACTGACCACCAATGTAACGGGAAACTACACTGACCACCAATGTAACGGGAAACTACACTTACCAGCAATGTAACGGGGAACTACACTGACCACCAAAGTAACGAGGAACTACACTGACCACCAATGTAACAGGGAACTACACTGACCACCAATGTAACGAGGAACTACACTGACCACCAATGTAACAGGGAACTACACTGACCACCAATGTAACAAGGAACTACACTGACCACCAATGTAAGGAGGAACTACACTGACCACCAATGTAACAGGGGAAATACACTGACCACCAATGTAACGGGAGAACTAAACTGGCCACCAATGTAACGAGGAACTTCACTGACCACCAATGTAACGAGGAACTACACTGACCCCCAATGTAAAGGGGGAACTACATTGACCACCAATGTAAAGAGGAACTACACTGACCACCAATGTAACGGGGGAAATACACTGACCACCAATGTATCGGGGGAAATACACTAACCACCAATGTAAAGAGGAACTACACTGACCCCCAATGTAACGGGGAAATACACTGACCACCAATGTAATGGGGGAAATACACTGACAACCAATGTAACGGGGGGAACTACACTGACCACCAATGTAACGGGGGAACTACATTGACCACCAATGTAATAGGGGAACTACACTGACCACCAATGTAAGAGGGAACTACACTGACCACCGAAGTAAAGGGGAACTACACTGACCACCAATGTAACGAGGAACTACACTGACCTCTAATGTAACAGGGGAAATACACTGACCACCAATGTAACAAGGAACTACACTGACCACCAATGTAACGGGGGGAAATACACTGACCACCAATGTAAGAGGGAACTACACTGACCACTAATGTAATGAGGAACTACACTGAGCACCATTGGAATGAGGAACTACACTGACCACCAATGTAACAGGGAACTACACTGACCACCAATGTAACAAGGAACTACACTGACCACCAAATGTAACGGGGGGAAATACACTGACCCCCAATGTAACGGGGGAACTACACTGACCACCATTGTAATGAGGAACTACACTGACCACCAATGTAACAGGGAAGTACACTGACCACCAATGTAACGAGGAACTAAATTGAACAACAAATGTAAGGGAAACTACACTGACCCAAATGTAAGGAGGAACTACACTGACCACCAATGTAAGGGGGGAACTACACTGACCACCAATGTAACGAGGGACTGCACTGACCCCCAATGTAAGGAGGAACTACACTGACCATCAATGTAACCGGGGAACTACACTGACCACCAATGTAACAAGGAACTCCACTGACCACCAATGTAATGAGGAACTCCACTGACCTGATCACCAATGTAATGGGGAACTACACTGACCACCAATGTAACGGGAAACTACACTGACCACCAATGTAACGGGAAACTACACTTACCAGCAATGTAACGGGGAACTACACTGACCACCAAAGTAACGAGGAACTACACTGACCACCAATGTAACAGGGAACTACACTGACCACCAATGTAACGAGGAACTACACTGACCACCAATGTAACAGGGAACTACACTGACCACCAATGTAACAAGGAACTACACTGACCACCAATGTAAGGAGGAACTACACTGACCACCAATGTAACAGGGGAAATACACTGACCACCAATGTAACGGGAGAACTAAACTGGCCACCAATGTAACGAGGAATTTCACTGACCACCAATGTAACGAGGAACTACACTGACCCCCAATGTAAAGGGGGAACTACATTGACCACCAATGTAACGAGGAACTACACTGACCACCAATGTAACGGGGGAAATACACTGACCACCAATGTATCGGGGGAAATACACTAACCACCAATGTAAAGAGGAACTACACTGACCCCCAATGTAACGGGGAAATACACTGACCACCAATGTAATGGGGGAAATACACTGACAACCAATGTAACGGGGGGAACTACACTGACCACCAATGTAACGGGGGAACTACATTGACCACCAATGTAACGGGGGAACTACACTGACCACCAATGTAATGGGGAACTACACTGACCACCAATGTAAGGAGGAACTACACTGACCACCAATGTAACGAGAAACTACACTGACCACCTACGTAAAAGGAAACTACACTGACCACCAATGTTACGAGGAACTACACTGACCATCAATGTAACTAGGGACTACACGAACCACCAATGTAATGAGGAACTACACTGACCACCAATGTAATGAGGAACTACACTGACCCCCAATGTAACAGGGGAACTACACTGACCAGCAATGTAACGGGGGAAATACACTGACCCCCAATGTAACGGGGGAAATACACTGACCCCCAATGTAACGGGGGAAATACACTGACCACCAATGTAACGGGGAACTACACTGGCCACCAATGTAAGGAGGAACTACACTGACCACCAATGTAACGGGAGAATTAAACTGGCCACCAATGTAACGGGGAACTACACTGGCCACCAATGTAAGGAGGAACTACACTGACCACCAATGTAACGGGAGAATTAAACTGGCCACCAATGTAACGAGGAACTGCACTGACCACCAATGTAACGAGGAACTACACTGACCCCCAATGTAACGGGGGAAATACAATGACCACCATTGTAAGAGGGAACTACACTGACCACCAATGTAACGGGGAACTACACTAATGACCAATGTAACGGGACAACTACACTGACCACCAATGTAACAGGGAACTACACTGACCACCAATGTAACGGGGGAACTACACTGACCACCAATGTAAGGAGGAACTACACTGACCACCAATGTAATGAGGAACTACACTGGCCACCAATGTAACGGGGAACTACATTGGCCACCAATGTAAGGAGGAACTACACTGACCACCAATGTAACGGGGAACTACACTGACCACCAATGTAACGGGGAACTACACAAACCACCAATGTAAGGAGGAACTACACTGACCACCAATGTAAGGAGGAACTACACTGACCACCAATATAACGGGGAACTACACTGACCACCAATGTAACGGGGAACTACACTGACCACCAATGTAAGGAGGAACTACACTGACCACCAATGTAACGGGAGAACTAAACTGGCCACCAATGTAACAAAGAACTACACTGACCACCAATGTAACGAGGAACTACACTGACCCCCAATGTAACGGGAACTACACTGACCACCAATGTAACGGGGGAACTACACTGACCATCAATGTAACGGGGGAAATACACTGACCACCAATGTATCGGGGGAACTACACTGACCACCGATGTAACGAGGAACTACACTGACCCCCAATGTAACAGGGAAATACACTGACCACCAATGTAACGGGGGAAATACACTGACCACCAATGTAACGGGGGAACTACACTGACCACCAATGTAACGGGGGAACTACACTGACCACCAATGTAACAGGGAACTACACTGACCACCAATGTAAGGAGGAACTACACTGACTACCAATGTAACGAGGAACTACACTGACCACCTACGTAAAAGGAAACTACACTGACCACCAATGTTACGAGGAACTACACTGACCATCAATGCAACTAGGGACTACACGGACCACCAATGTAATGAGGAACTACACTGACCACCAATGTAATGAGGAACTACACTGACCCCCAATGTAACGGCGGAACTACACTGACCAGCAATGTAACGGGGGAACTACACTGACCATCAATGTAACGGGGGAAATACACTGACCACCGATGTAATGAGGAATTACACTGACCCCCAATGTAACATGGAACTACACTGACCACCAATGTAACGGGGGAACTACATTGACCACCAATGTAACGGGGGAACTACACTAACCACCAATGTAACGAGGAACTACACTGACCACCAATGTAATGGGGGAACTACACTGGCCACCAATGTAACGGGGGAACTACACTGACCACCAATGTAAGAGGAAACTACACTGACCACCAATGTAACGGAGAACTACACTGACCACCAATGTAACAGGGGAAATACACTGACCACCAATGTAACGAGGAACTACACTGACCACCAATGTAACGAGGAACTACACTGACCACCAATGTAACGGGGAACTTCACTGACCACCAATGTAACGAGGAACTACACTGACCACCAACGTAAGAGGGAACTACACTGACCACCAATGTTACGAGGAACTACACTGACCCCCAATGTAAGGAGGAACTACACTGACCCCCAATGTAAGGAGGAACTACACTGACCCCCAATGTAAGGAGGAACTACACCGACCACCAATATAAGAGGGAACTACACTGACCACCAATGTATTGAGGAACTACACTGACCACCAATGTAATGAGGAACTACACTGACCACCAATGTAACGGGGAACTACACTGACCACTAATGTAACGAGGAACTACACTGACCACCAATGTAACGGGGAACTACACTGACCACCAATGTAATGAGGAACTACAGTGACCACCAATGTAACGGGGAACTACACTGACCACTAATGTAATGAGGAACTACACTGACCACTAATGTAACGAGGAACTACACTGACCACCAATGTAACGAGGAACTACACTGACCACCAATGTAACAGGGAACTACACTGACCACCAATGTAACGAGGAGCTACACTGACCACCAATGTAAGAGGGAACTACACTGACCACCAATGTAATGAGGAACTACACTGACGACCAATGTAATGGGGGAACTACACTGACCACCAATGTAACGGGGGGAACTACACTGACCACCAATGTAACGGGGGAACTACACTGACCACCAATGTAACGGGGAAATACACTGACCACCAATGTAACGGGGGGAACTACACTGACCACCAATGTAAAAGGGAACTACACTGACCACCAATGTAAGAGGGAACTACACTGACCACCAATGTAAGAGGGAACTACACTGACCACCAATGTAACGGGGAACTACACTGACCCCCAATTTAACGGGGAACTACACTGACCACCAATGTAACGAGGAACTACACTGACCCCAAATGTAAGAGGGAACCACACTGACCACCAATGTAAGAGGGAACTACACTGACCACCAATGTAAAAGGGAACTACACTTACCACCAATGTAACGAGGAACTACACTGACCACCAATGTAAGAGGGAACTACACTGATCACCAATGTAACGAGGAACTACACTGACCACCAATGTAACGGGCAACTACACTGACCACCAATGTAAGAGGGAACTACACTGACCACCAACGTAACGAGGAACTACACTGACCTCCTTTGTAGAGGGACGCTGACACGGCCATGATTATTATAATACTGTGAGTGAAATCCATTATGGGGGTCTCCCGGGTGGTTGGGGGGGGGGAGGGGGCGGATCTCCTCCCATCAGAGAAGAAGGTGTGACCTTGGCGGGATCCTTCTCTGACTCTGCGAGGAGCTCGGTATGAGCGGCTCATTGTCACAGTGCTATGGTTACTCTGTATCCCGTGTGCGAAGAGGAGAGGAGGGCGGGAGGAGTGCAGGGAGGAGAGGAGTGCAGGGAGGAGAGGAGTGCAGGGAGGAGAGGAGTGCGGGAGGAGCCCAGAGAGGAGTACAGGGAGGAGAGGAGTGCGGAGAGGAGTGCAGGGAGGAGATGAGTGCGGAGAGAAGTGCTGGGGGAGTGCAGGAGGAGTGCGGGGAGGAGAGGAGTGTTGAGAGGAGTGCGGAGAGGAGTACAGGGAGGAGAGGATTGCGGGTAGGAGAGAAGTGCGGGGAGGAGAGGAGTGCGGGGAGGAGTGCGGGGAGAAGAGGAGTGCAGAGAGGAGTGTAGAGAGGAGTGTGGGGAAGAAAGGAGTGCGGGAGGAGTGCGGGGAGGAGAGGAGTGTGGAGAGGAGTGCAGGGAGGAGAGGAGTGCGGAGAGGAGTGCAGGGAGGAGAGGAGTGTGGAGAGGAGTGAAGGAGGAGAGGAGTGTGGAGAGGAGTGCAGGGAGGAGAGGAGTGTGGGAGGAGAAGAGTGAAGGAGGAGAGGAGTGTGGGGAGGAGTGCAGGGAGGAGAGGAGTGCGGAGAGGAGTGAAGGAGGAGAGGAGTGTGGAGAGGAGTGCAGGGAGGAGAGGAGTGTGGAGAGGAGTGCAGGGAGGAGAGGAGTGTGGAGAGGAGTGAAGGAGGAGAGGAGTGCGGAGAGGAGTGCAGGGAGGAGAGGAGTGCAGGGAGGAGAGGAGTGCGGAGAGGAGTGCGGAGAGGAGTGAAGGAGGAGAGGAGTGCAGGGAGGAGAGGAGTGTGGGGAGGAGTGAAGGAGGAGAGGAGTGCGGAGAGGAGTGCAGGGAGGAGAGGAGTGCAGAGAGGAGTGTGGGAGGAGAGGAGGGCAGAGAGGAGTGAAGGAGGAGAGGAGTGTGGGAGGAGAGGAGTGCGGAGAGGAGTGTGGAGAGGAGTGAAGGAGGAGAGGAGTGCGGAGAGGAGTGAAGAAGGAGAGGAGTGGAGGGAGGAGAGGAGTGTGGAGAGGAGTGCGGAGAGGAATGCAGGGAGGAGAGGAGTGTGGAGAGCAGTGAAGGAGGAGAGGAGTGCGGAGAGGAGTGCAGAGAGGAGTGTGGGAGGAGAGGAGGGCAGAGAGGAGTGAAGGAGGAGAGGAGTGTGGGAGGAGAGGAGTGCGGAAAGGAGTGAAGGAGGAGAGGAGTGCAGGGAGGAGAGGAGTGAGGAGAGGAGTGTGGAGAGGAGTGCGGGGAGGAGAGGAGTGTGGAGAGGAGTGCAGGGAGGAGAGGAGTGTGGAGAGGAGTGCAGAGAGGAGTGTGGGAGGAGAGGAGTGCAGAGAGGAGTGAAGGAGGAGAGGAGCGCAGGGAGGAGAGGAGTGTGGAGAGGAGTGAAGGAGGAGAGGAGTGTGGAGAGGAGTGCAGGGAGGAGAGGAGTGTGGAGAGGAGTGAAGGAGGAGAGGAGTGTGGAGAGGAGTGCAGGGAGGAGAGGAGTGTGGAGAGGAGTGTGGGAGGAGAGGAGGGCAGAGAGGAGTGAAGGAGGAGAGGAGTGCAGGGAGGAGAGGAGTGTGGAGAGGAGTGTGGGAGGAGAGGAGGGCAGAGAGGAGTGAAGGAGGAGAGGAGGGCAGAGAGGAGTGAAGGAGGAGAGGAGTGTGGAGAGGAGTGAAGGAGGAGAGGAGTGTGGAGAGGAGTGAAGGAGGAGAGGAGTGTGGGAGGAGAGGAGGGCAGAGAGGAGTGAAGGAGGAGAGGAGGGCAGAGAGGAGTGAAGGAGGAGAGGAGTGTGGAGAGGAGTGAAGGAGGAGAGGAGTGTGGAGAGGAGTGAAGGAGGAGAGGAGTGAAGGAGGAGAGGAGTGTGGGAGGAGAGGAGGGCAGAGAGGAGTGAAGGAGGAGAGGAGTGAAGGAGGAGAGGAGTGTGGGAGGAGAGGAGTGCGGAGAGGAGTGAAGGAGGAGAGGAGGGCAGAGAGGAGTGAAGGAGGAGAGGAGTGAAGGAGGAGAGGAGTGAAGGAGGAGAGGAGTGCAGAGAGGAGTGTGGGAGGAGAGGAGGGCAGAGAGGAGTGAAGGAGGAGAGGAGTGTGGGAGGAGAGGAGTGCGGAAAGGAGTGAAGGAGGAGAGGAGTGCAGGGAGGAGAGGAGTGAGGAGAGGAGTGTGGAGAGGAGTGCGGGGAGGAGAGGAGTGTGGAGAGGAGTGCAGGGAGGAGAGGAGTGTGGAGAGGAGTGCAGAGAGGAGTGTGGGAGGAGAGGAGTGCAGAGAGGAGTGAAGGAGGAGAGGAGTGCAGGGAGGAGAGGAGTGTGGAGAGGAGTGAAGGAGGAGAGGAGTGTGGAGAGGAGTGCAGGGAGGAGAGGAGTGTGGAGAGGAGTGAAGGAGGAGAGGAGTGTGGAGAGGAGTGCAGGGAGGAGAGGAGTGTGGAGAGGAGTGTGGGAGGAGAGGAGGGCAGAGAGGAGTGAAGGAGGAGAGGAGTGTGGAGAGGAGTGTGGGAGGAGAGGAGTGAAGGAGGAGAGGAGGGCAGAGAGGAGTGAAGGAGGAGAGGAGTGTGGAGAGGAGTGAAGGAGGAGAGGAGTGTGGAGAGGAGTGAAGGAGGAGAGGAGTGTGGGAGGAGAGGAGGGCAGAGAGGAGTGAAGGAGGAGAGGAGGGCAGAGAGGAGTGAAGGAGGAGAGGAGTGTGGAGAGGAGTGAAGGAGGAGAGGAGTGTGGAGAGGAGTGAAGGAGGAGAGGAGTGAAGGAGGAGAGGAGTGTGGGAGGAGAGGAGGGCAGAGAGGAGTGAAGGAGGAGAGGAGTGAAGGAGGAGAGGAGTGTGGGAGGAGAGGAGTGCGGAGAGGAGTGAAGGAGGAGAGGAGGGCAGAGAGGAGTGAAGGAGGAGAGGAGTGAAGGAGGAGAGGAGTGAAGGAGGAGAGGAGTGCGGAGAGGAGTGAAGGAGGAGAGGAGGGCAGAGAGGAGTGAAGGAGGAGAGGAGTGTGGAGAGGAGTGAAGGAGGAGAGGAGTGTGGAGAGGAGTGAAGGAGGAGAGGAGGGAAGGAGGAGAGGAGTGCAGGGAGGAGAGGAGTGTGGAGAGGAGTGTGGGAGGAGAGGAGGGCAGAGAGGAGTGAAGGAGGAGAGGAGGGCAGAGAGGAGTGAAGGAGGAGAGGAGTGTGGAGAGGAGTGAAGGAGGAGAGGAGTGTGGAGAGGAGTGAAGGAGGAGAGGAGTGAAGGAGGAGAGGAGTGTGGGAGGAGAGGAGGGCGGAGAGGAGTGAAGGAGGAGAGGAGTGAAGGAGGAGAGGAGTGTTGGAGGAGAGGAGTGAAGGAGGAGAGGAGTGCGGAGAGGAGTGAAGGAGGAGAGGAGTGTGGAGAGGAGTGAAGGAGGAGAGGAGTGAAGGAGGAGAGGAGTGTGGGAGGAGAGGAGTGTGGAGAGGAGAGGAGTGTGGAGAGGAGTGAAGGAGGAGAGGAGTGCGGGAGGAGAGGAGTGCGGAGAGGAGTGCGGAGAGGAGTGAAGTAGGAGAGGAGTAAAGGAGGAGAGGAGTGAAGGAGGAGAGGAGTGTGGGAGGAGAGGAGGGCAGAGAGGAGTGAAGGAGGAGAGGAGTGAAGGAGGAGAGGAGTGCGGAGAGGAGTAAAGGAGGAGAGGAGTGAAGGAGGAGAGGAGTGCAGGGAGGAGAGGAGTGCAGAGAGGAGTGTGGGAGGAGAGGAGGGCAGAGAGGAGTGAAGAAGGAGAGGGGTGTGGAGAGGAGTGAAGGAGGAGAGGAGTGTGGAGAGGAGTGAAGGAGGAGAGGAGTGTGGAGAGGAGTGCAGGGAGGAGAGGAGTGAAGGAGGAGAGGAGTGTGGAGAGGAGTGCAGGGAGGAGAGGAGTGCAGAGAGGAGTGTGGGAGGAGAGGAGGGCAGAGAGGAGAGGAGTGAAGGAGGAGAGGAGTGTGGGAGGTGTGCGGGAAGAGTGTCGCTCTCCTCTCACACATAACAGCATGAAATCGCACAATGAATACGCAGATAAATAACGCTTCAATACGGACGCACACAGGCGCTATGCCGGTCTCCCGCCCTTGGCTCCCCCTTGTGGTCTGTCTGTGAAGTTCTCCTTCCTCCAGGTCATGGTGAACTCTACATCGGACATTTATGCTGCAAATTTCTCTCTATTTTTTTTCTTTTTTCACTTTCTATAAATTTTTATTGAAAAGTTTTAAATTTCATCCACTTTTTGTCGATCGGAAGTCAAAATGCTGACCAATCGAACGCAGGAATTAGGGGTTTCCACTGACCAAATGCAATAAAAAATGGTCTAATTGAACACTGCGGACAAATCTGATCACTGAGGACGTGCTTACATGTGCTCTGATCTGTGAAGAGCGATCTGCGCTCTGAACGCTTTTCAGAGGGCATTGGGCAGGCAGTGAGAACATGTTATATCGCCTCTCACTTTAATCCTTTGAAGCCCGCACTAGTGCGCAGCAACTGCCTTAAAAGGTTCCGGACCGCCCGCCGCACATTTACTGTGGCAGGCTGGCCCTCCTGCGCAAACCAATGTAGCCCTACGTTGGTCGCAAACTTGGTGCCGGGGGGCGAGCATGCACCATCGACAGGGCACTCCCGCCCCCACCCACTCACCAGCGAGGAAGCCGATCCACGGGACCGGCGGCCGCGATTGCCGCCTGACACCCGCGATCGGTCAGCAGAACGCCTGTGATCCTTCTATATAGGATCACATGTCTCTATGGTCAATTCACAAGCCCCGCCCCCCACACAGGTAGAAAACACCCCCTAGGCTCACAATTAACCCATAATGTTAACCCCTTCCCTGCCAGTGTCATTAGTACAGTAACAGTGCATATTTATAGCACTGATTACTGTAGTAATGTCATTGGTCCCCCCCAAAAGTGTCAAAAATGTCAGTTAGGGGTCCAATCTGTCCGCCGCAATGTCGCAGTCCCGCAAAAAATCTCAGATTGCCGCCATTACTAGTAAAAAATGTAAAAAAAAAATAAAAATGACAGAAATCTTTCCCGTAGTTTGTAGTTGCGATAACTTTTGCGCAAACCAATCAAAATGCGCTTATTGCGATTTTTATTTTTTTACCAAAAATATGTAGCAGAAAACAAATTGGCCTAAAATGTTAAAAAATTTGATTTTTACATTTTTTTGGGGAATGTTATATAGCAGAATGTGAAAAATATTGTTTTTTTTTTTCGAAATTGTCTCTCTATTTTTTTGTTTATAGCGCAAAACATAAAAATCGCAGAGGTGATCAAATACCACCAAAAGAAATCTCTATTTGTGGGGAAAAGGACATCAATTTTATTTAGGTACAGCGTCGCACGACCGTGCAATTGTCAGTTAAAATAATGCAGTGCCGAATCGCAAAAAAAAAGGCCTGGTCATTAAGGGGGGAAATCTTTCCGGTCCAGAAGTGGTTAAAGTAACGCAGCGCCAAAATGGCCTGGTCATGGGGGGGGGGGGGTAAATCTTAAATGGGTTGCGCTTGGTGGGCGCTACTCCCATCAAAACACCGCAGCTGCAGCATATGTACACCCCCAGGGAGCAGTTTGGGGGGGGGGGGGGGGTAGTAAAAACACAGCACCACAATGGGGTTTTGCAGCCCCTCACCCACTAGCGTGAACGAGCACTTACATTTTTTTTTCTGGTTTTGCATTTTTTCCACCACCTGGTATTGAAGCGTTTCGATTCCGGTCCACACTACAGCGATGTCAGAGATCACATGAGATTCGGAGCGCACTGCTCTGCAAATCACATGCGATGTCCGTGCAAATTCAGCCGCACAGATTGTATACAGATTGTATGGCTGAATTTGAATCACATTCGGACACAACTCGCACAGCGCCCTTTTTTGGGTCCGCACCAGAATCGGATCGCATGGGTGTTCACACCTATGCGGTCCAAATAATGTCCAAACTGACAGATCGCACTGCGATATGCCAACTGATCTGAGGGCGTTGTTAACTTTGTATTGACACCCCCATCGATTTGCATACGGCGGTGTGAACTGCCTGGGATTTGAATGCGATGTGGGAACCCGCAGTGGATTTGCATTGTTCCCGCATCGCATGTGTGTGAACCGGGACTTAGACCAGATTTTATCAATCCTCCTCAGACGATCAATCAATATCCCGGGTTGCTTTTCAAGCAGCCGCTTTCATTTTATTCCCGGTAATGGAAGAGCCCTCCCCTTCAGTCTTGCACCGTTGTAGCGGCTCCTCTCCTGTACAGAAACGGCTTCCTCTGATTTCACCGCACACTGCAAGCTTCTCACCATCTGCATTAGAAGCTGCAGCAAGTCAGAGAGGCTCGTCTCTCCCACACCCCCGTTTCAGCAGACAGCAGCAGGGAGGAGGACAGAACTCCTCCTACAGATCCTGTGCTTCTCCATACAGGTGCAGAGAGGCTCGTCTCTGCCACACCCCCATTTCAGCAGATGGCAGCAGAGAGGAGGACAGAACTCCTCCTACAGATCCTGTGCTTCTCCATACAGGCGCAGAGAGGCTTGTCTCTGCCACACCCCCATTTCAGCAGATTGCAGCAGAGAGGAGGACAGAACTCCTCCTACAGATCCTGTGCTTCTCCATACAGGCGCAGAGAGGCTCGTCTCTGCCACACCCCCATTTCAGCAGATGGCAGCAGAGAGGAGGGCAGAACTCCTCCTACAGATCCTGTGCTTCTCCATACAGGTGCAGAGAGGCTCGTCTCTGCCACACCCCCATTTCAGCAGATGGCAGCAGAGAGGAGGACAGAACTCCTCCTACAGATCCTGTGCTTCTCCATACAGGCGCAGAGAGGCTCGTCTCTGCCACCCCCCCCCCCCCCCATTTCAGCAGATGGCAGCAGAGAGGAGGACAGAACTCCTCCTACAGATCCTGTGCTTCTCCATACAGGCGCAGAGAGGCTCGTCTCTGCCACACCCCCATTTCAGCAGATGGCAGCAGAGAAGAGGACAGAACTCCTCCTACAGATCCTGTGCTTCTCCATACAGGCGCAGAGAGGCTTGTCTCTGCCACCCCCCCATTTCAGCAGATGGCAGCAGAGAGGAGGACAGAACTCCTACAGATCCGCACCTCTGCACCCCCTCGTCTTTGCCCCCTCTAGCCTCAGCATCCAACAGACTTTGGCAGCTGACTCCAGCCCTCCGTTGGTCCTCCTCCAGACTCTGTGTTTTCTGCTTCTCAGTTCCGCCCCCAGCTTCTTCTCCACAGCAGCACATAGTAAGGGGGGGGGGGGGGTGCACTGTGATGTAAGGGGGGGGGGGGCTCCTAACATCTGATAGTGGGGGGGCTACAGATAGATCCGGCCCTCTGACATAACGTTGATGCGGCCCAGAATGAAATGGAGTTTGACACCCCTCATCTAGCCCTTTCCTCCCCATCCTGACTGTCCCTGTCATTTATTGGATTTCAGTTTCACTCAATCACAGAGGCTCTGCATCACAGGTGGGCGTTACCCATGCAGATACAGCCAGCCCAGGAACGCCCACTCCTCCAGATTGACATCCACCTATTAAGGCATTTTGAGATTTGCATAACTCCTCCCCCAAGAGCCGGCCCACTGCTGAGGGCTCCTAGGAGGAGTACTGAGAGCAGGCTCTGTACAGCCCCCTGCTGGCCCCTCCCACCAGCCTTAATCTACCTGCATTGCATAGAGAATCACAGAGACCCGGTGATGACATCGCAGAACGTTCACACCACCAAACCCGCTCCAGATCCGTTACCTTTCTGCATGCGCGGTTCTGCCTCCGGGTTTTAACACGTTTTTGGCGCATTCCGGTGCGTTTTTTTGATGCAGAGAAAAGCGCACTGCGCTGCGTGTGGTGTGAACTGACCCTGAGAATCGCATCCAAAACGCATTCCTGGGGCTTTTTTTTTTTTTTTCTTTTTTCCTGTTTTTTTTTTTATCTCAGGGCCAGATCACACCACACGCAGCGCAGTGCGCTTTTTTCTGCATCAAAAAACGCATGGAAAGTAGGTTCTATGGTTTCCAATGGCAGAATTCACACCGGTGCGGCCAGCTCCAGAAATAAAAAGTAGAACAGGCTGCATTATTCCTGTACTGGAACTCTGTAAAACGCATCAAAATCGCACTGGAACGCACATGTCCTGTTTAAGGGCCAATTCACGCCATAGAAACGCAGTCCAGATGCGTTCCAGATGCTTTTTTTTTCATTTGCGTTTTTGATATGTTTCAGTGCGTTTTCGATGCATTTTGATTCGTTCCAGTGCGTTTTTGATGCAGTCCAGTGCACCCCCCCCTTTTTTCTTAACCTTAAAACAAGACATGTGTGTTGGTGCATTTCAGTGCGTTTTTGATGCATTTTACTGGAATGCAGCAAGTGCCGGAAAAATGCAGCAAGTTCTACTTTTTTTGTCTGGAGCTGACGGCACCGGTGTGAACTTTGCCATTGGAAACCATATAATCTACTATTTGTGCGTTTTTGATGCAGAAAAAGACGCAATGGGCTGAATGTGGTGTGAAATAGAGGGGGGAAAATGCGCTGGACTACTTTAAAAACGCACCAAAAAGGTGTCAAAATCATGCATGCAAAAAAGCATCGGGAATGCATCTGGACTGCGTTCCTTTGGCGTGAGCTGGACCTCGCTGTACTGGGGGTTCAGTGCGTTTTTGATGCATTTTACTGCATTCCAGTATAGTCTAGTGCAGAAAAAAAATGCAGCATGTTCTACTTTTTTTATGGTACTGGAAAGCACTGGAGCGGACTGCACTGGTGTGAACTGTGCCATTGAAAACCATATAACTTACTTGCCATGCGTTTTTGATGCAGAAAAAAAAAAAAGCACTGGACTGCATGTGGTGTGAACTGGCCCTAAGGGTTAAGAAAAAAGAGGGGGGGGGGATGCACTGGACTGCAGGGGGGGATGCACTGGACTGCAGGGGGGGATGCACTGGACTGCAGGGGGGGGATGCACTGGACTGCAGGAGAGGGGGGATGCACTGGACTGCAGGGGGGGGATGCACTGGACTGCAGGCGGGGGGATGCACTGGACTGCAGGAGAGGGGGGATGCACTGGACTGCAGGCGGGGGGGGATGCACTGGACTGCAGGGGGGGGGAATGCACTGGACTGCAGGGGGGGGGGATGCACTGGACTGCAGGGGGGGGGGATGCACTGGACTGCAGGGGGGGGAATGCACTGGACTGCAGGGGGGGGGGGGAATGCACTGGACTGCAGGGGGGGGGGGGGGAATGCACTGGACTGCAGGCGGGGGGATGCACTGGACTGCAGGGGGGGGATGCACTGGACTGCAGGAGAGGGGGGAATGCACTGGACTGCAGGGGGGGATGCACTGGACTGCAGGAGAGGGGGGATGCACTGGACTGCAGGGGGGGATGCACTGGACTGCAGGGGGGGGGAATGCACTGGACTGCAGGCGGGGGGATGCACTGGACTGCAGGGGGGGGGGAATGCACTGGACTGCAGGGGGGGGAATGCACTGGACTGCAGGGGGGGATGCACTGGACTGCAGGGGGGGATGTACTGGACTGCAGGGGGGGATGCACTGGACTGCAGGGGGGGGGATGCACTGGACTGCAGGCGGGGGGATGCACTGGACTGCAGGGGGGATGTACTGGACTGCAGGGGGGGATGCACTGGACTGCAGGGGGGGATGCACTGGACTGCAGGGGGGGGGATGCACTGGACTGCAGGGGGGGGGTGCACTGGACTGCAGGGGGGGAATGCACTGGACTGCAGGCGGGGGGATGCACTGGACTGCAGGAGAGGGGGGATGCACTGGACTGCAGGGGGGGGATGCACTGGACTGCAGGAGAGGGGGGATGCACTGGACTGCAGGGGGGGGTGCACTGGACTGCAGGGGGGGATGCACTGGACTTCAGGGGGGGGGATGCACTGGACTGCAGGGGGGGTGCACTGGACTGCAGGGGGGATGCACTGGACTGCAGGGGGGGGATGCACTGGACTGCAGGAGAGGGGGGAATGCACTGGACTGCAGGGGGGGGTGCACTGGACTGCAGGGGGGGGATTCACTGGACTGCAGGGGGGGGATGCACTGGACTGCAGGGGGGGGATGCACTGGACTGCAGGGGGGGGTGCACTGGACTGCAGGGGGGGGGATGCACTGGACTGCAGGGGGGGGGGTGCACTGGACTGCAGGGGGGGGATGCACTGGACTGCAGGGGGGGGGATGCACTGGACTGCAGGGGGGGTGCACTGGACTGCAGGGGGGATGCACTGGACTGCAGGGGGGGATGCACTGGACTGCAGGAGAGGGGGGAATGCACTGGACTGCAGGGGGGGGATGCACTGGACTGCAGGGGGGGGGGGATGCACTGGACTGCAGGGGGGGATGCACTGGACTGCAGACGGGGGGATGCACTGGACTGCAGGGGGGGTGCACTGGACTGCAGGCGGGGGGGGGTGCACTGGACTGCAGGGGGGGAATGCACTGGACTGCAGGGGGGGGGGGAATGCACTGGACTGCATTTTCATACATTCCAGTGCGTTTTTGATGCATTTTATGGCATTCCAGTACAGTCCAGTGCAGAAAAAAATGCAGCATGTTCTACTTTTTTTTCTCTGGATCGCACCGGTGTGAACTCTGCCATTGGAAACCATATAACCTACTTTTCATGCGTTTTTTGATGCAGAAAAAAAAAATTCCCATAATTCTTCCCACAATCCAAAATGCCGATATGTGAACGGGAACCGCCCATCCCCCCCCCCCCCCGCCGCCAGCGCACATCGCAGCTCCTCCCAACTTTCCAGATAATGCAACCAACTTATCATCGCTGAGATACATGGAAGGAAAATATCTCCTTCCTTATCTGTCACTAAAGGCGCTAAACCGAGGGAGATATCTGATTGGCCGATCGCCCCGTGCTTCATGTTTTCATTGGCCCTTCATCTGCTTGTATAAAGAGAAGCGCTCATGGAAGACAGTATGGGGGGGGGGGGGGGGAGGGGGTGAACTCCAGGGAAATGTAAAAGTTGACCCTTCAACCTGAGTCCCGGTTCACATTTGTGCGATGCGGGAACGCTGCGAATATACAGCGTGTTCCCGCATCGCATCCGAACCCCTGGCAGTTCACACCGCCATATGCGATACGCTGGGGGTGTCAATTAAATGTTAACGACACCCCCAGTTGAGATCGCATATCGCAGCACGATCTGACAGTTCGCACGGAATCGGATCGCACAAGTGTGAACCACCATGCGATCCGATTCTGCTGCAGACCAAAAAAAAAAAAGGGTCCTGTGTTTTAGTGCGATTGCGATGCAAATTTAGCCATACAAACTGTGTGGCTGATTTTGCACCGCACAGAGATCGCATGTCATTTTAGGAGCAGTGCGCTCCGAATCGCATGCGATCTCTGCGATCGCACAAATGTGAAGCGGCTCTCAAAGCGGTATTAAAGCCAAATCCCAAAAATGTCATCTATAGCAGCTTACCAATCATAAGGCTCCGTTCACATCTCAGCGTTTTAGGGCGATTTTCTGCTGTAAGCCTCAGTTCTAAAAACGCCCAACAAGACAAATCGCATTCATTTCAACTGCCGCTGGCCACATCTGAGCGTTCTGTCGCCTGAAGCAAAACGCCCGTCGCTCAGAAAAAGTACACAAGCTTCTATTTTGGCAGATTTCAGGCGTTTTACTGCTTTTCATTGGTCGCTTGTCAACTCAAAACGCTGCAAAAACGCTACAAAAAATAGCATCGCATTCGGGCCAATGTCAGACATCGTATGCGATTCGGAGCGCACTGCTCTGCAAATCACAGGTGATGTCTGTGCGATGCAAATTCAGCCATACAGATTGCATTGCTGAATTTGCATCGCATTCAGACCAAAGTCGCACAGAACCTTTTTTTTGGTCCGCAGCAGAATCGGATCGCATGGGTGTTCACACCTACTGATCCGATTCATGACAGTTCACACTGCGATATGCGAACAGATCTGGGGGGTGACGTTAACTTTGTATTGACACCCCCAGCGATTCGCATATGGCAGTGTGAACTGACTGCGAGTTGAATGCGATGCGGGAACCCGCAGTGGAACCGAGCCTAAGATGTGGTGGCTGCATTCATTTTCTTTTCTCAAAGCGGCAGTAAACCACTCTGTGTTTTTTTTTTTTGGCAACCAGCAAGGTAAAGCCATAATGTGCTAGTATGAATCGCACAGACATCGCATACTAGCGCATTATGTGACACTTACCATAGAATGAAGCCCTCCAGTGGCACGCTGTCACCCCTGACAAAGCTTCCATCTTCACCCGCTCTTCCTTCCGGGTTTATGGACTGGTCTGAGCCGCTATTTACAGCACAGGACTCTGAGTCCCGGGTCACACATATGCGATGCGGGAACCCTGCGAATCCACTGCGGGTTCCCACATCGCATTCCAATCGCAGGCAGTTCACCCTACCATGTACAAATCACTGGGGGTGTCAATACAAAGTTACTGACACCCCCAGATCAGTCCATATCGCAGTGCGAACTGACATTCGGACATGAATCGGATTGCATAGGTGTGAACACACATACGATCCGATTCTGGTGCAGACCAAAAAAAGGGTCCTGTGCGACTTTGGTCCGAATGCGATGCAAATTCAGCCATGCAATCTGTATGGCTGAATTCGCAATGCACAGACATCGCATGTGATTTGCAGAGCAGTGCGCTCCGAATCGCATGCGATGTCTGACATCGCACTGATGTGAACTGAGCCTGAGATGCAACGACTCCCACTATTGACAGCACAGGACTCTGAGTGCCGGGTCACACATATGTGATGCGGGATCCCTGCGATTCCACTGCAGGTTCCCGCATCGCACTCAACTCGCAGGCAGTTCACACCACCATATGCAAATCGCTGGGGGTGTCAATACAAAGTTAACGACACCCCCAGATCATTTCACATATCGTGGTGCAAACTGTCAGTTCGGGCATGAATCGGATCGCATAGGTGTGAACACCCATGTGATCCGATTCTAATGCGGACCAAAAAAAGGGTCCTGTGCAACTTTGGTCCGAATGCGATGCGAATCCAGCCATGCAATCTATATGGCTGAATTTGCAACGCACAGACATCGCGTGTGATTTGGTGAGCAGTGCGGTGCGAATCACAGGCGATGTCTGACATTGCATATGTGTGAACCGGCAATGAAGGAACGGCCCGGGTGTCGCCGGCTGCTGTTACAGTAAATATATCTGCTTAGGCCCCTTTCACACTTGTGCGACCTAAAAGTCCTGCGAATTTACTGTGATTTTGTTGCTGCGATTTTGCCTCGGTTATGACTGGACTTGAAGCAATGCCTCAAAACGCATTAAAATCTGCCCAAAGTAGTGCAGGGACTACTTTAAACTTGTTGCGATTTGAAGCCGCACAGATATGAACGGTACTCATTGGAAATCATGGGGTACGACTTGTCATGCGACTTTGCAGTCCCAAATCGCAGGACAAGTCGCAGAAGTGTGAAAGGGGCCTAAACAGTGCAGGTTTAGGAGATATTTAATGTATCCATAGGGAAGCCTTATTATAGACTTACCTATAGGCACCAATCACTCCCACTTTATGCTGATTTTCCCAGTAGCTCTTCTCTTGTATTAGAGCGCCCCCACTCTGTATGAAGGAGAACAGGAGGCACCATAGGTGAGCGCAGCCTATTGCATTAGGGTGTGCGCCTCAAACATCCGCCTGTATATTGTGTATATATATATATACACTGCTCAAAATAATAAAAGGAGCGCTTTTTAATCAGAGTATAGCATCAAGTCAGTTAAACTCCTGGGATATTGATCTGGTCAGATAAGTAGCAGAGGGGGTTGTTAATCAGTTTCAGCTGCTTTGGTGTTAATGTAATTAACAACAGGTGCACTAGATGGGCAACAATGAGACGACCTCCAAAACAGGAATGGTTTTACAGGTTGAGGCCACTGAACATTTATCACTACTCATCTTTTCTGACAGTCTTGCATTTGTCTAGGGTCAGTGTCACTACTGGTAACACGAGGAGATACCTGGACCCTATAGGTCAGGGGTCTTCAAACTACGGTCCTCCAGTTGTTTGGGAACTACAATACCCATCATGCCTGTGTCAGGGTTTTTGTTCATTTTTTTAAATTATGGCCTGGTCATTAAGGGCTCTTTCACACGGGCGATCCGATCAGATCCGCCTGTCAGTTTTTTAGGCGGATCTGATCGGATCCTCCATGCAGCTCTATGGGGCAGCGGGTGTCAGCGGAGACACCTCCACTGACACCCGTATCCGATCCTGTCCGTGAAATCCTATCTTTCCATCCGTTCAGGTATCGGATCGGATCGGATGAGAGCGGACAGGCGGTCCGCTCTCATCCGATCCCCCGTAGAGAGCAGCGGGGGCTGTGACACCTCCCTCTCCGCACTGCAAGCGGAGACGGAGCTGTCATCCACCGGCTCAGCGGGGATCGGCGGATCGATCCCTGCTGAGCAGCACGGATCCGCCTACGGAGGCGGACCGTGTGAAAGAGCCCTAAGGGGGCAAATCCTTCCGGTCTTAACCACTTCCATACCAGGCCTATTTCGGACACTTTGTGTTTACAAGTTAAAACCAGTATTTTTTCCTAGAAAACTACTTAGAACCCCCAAACATATTTTTTTAGCAAAGACTCTTGAGAATAAAATGGCGGTCATTGCAATATTTTTTGTCACGCGGTATTTGCGCAGCGGTCTTTAAAACGCCATTTTTTGGGGAAAAATTACATTTCACTGCATTTAAAAAATACTAAACAGTAAAGTTAGCCCATTTTTTTTGTATATTGTGAAAGATGATGTCATGCCGAGTAAATAGATACCCAACATGTTACGGTTTAAAATTGCGCCCCCCTGTGGGATGGCGACAAACTACGGTCAATAGAGATTTCAATAGGCGACACTTTAAATTTATTTAACGGTTACCAGTTTAGAGGTAGAGTGTAGCTCTTTTTTTTAAATTATTGCTCACGCTCTGGCGATCGCGGCGATACCTCACATGTGTGGTTTGAACAGCGATTTCATTCGCGGCTCGACTTCCGTATACGTTTTTTTTTGTGCGCGAGCTAACAGTGATCGGGGCGGCTAAATTTTTTTTTTTTCCCATTGATTTTATTTATTTTTTTTACTTTATTACAGTTTTTAAAAAAAAAAAAAAATCTGATCACTTTTATTGCTGTCACAAGCAATGTAAACATCCCTTGTGACATCAATATGCAGTGACAGGTACACTTTATGGAGGGATCGAAGGTCTAAAAGACCCCAAACCCCTCCACTACACTTCCATGTATGCAAAACGCCGAAAACGGCGTTTTTGCATACAGCCGTTTTTCAAATTTGGCGCCGTTTTGCAGCAGAGTAACCCGGAAGTGACGTCATGGACGCCGCCTCCGGGTTACGTCATCGGAGACCCGATCGATGCAGTTTCCGGCATTCATCGGGACTCCATCCAGCCGGCGGACGCGCCGGCTGGGTGCTCGGGCTCCCGGTGGGACAGGAGCCCCGGTAAAAGCCGCGGAAGGCGGCGGGAGGGGGGGGACGTCCCCTCCCGCCCCCCTGGGTAACGATCGAGCGGCTCCCGAGCCGCATCGATCGGTACCGACGGAAAGCCGACCGTCGGCTTCAAACAACGGTACCGGGATGATGCCTCTAGCTAGAGGCATCATCCCGGTATACCCCCGCAAAGTTTACTACGTCATATGACGTCGTCCTAGGGGGAAGTGGTTAAAGTGTAATGAACGTCAAACATATGACGAAACGCCTTGGGTGGGACCAGACGTGACGTCACCACGCTCTCCGACCGCTTTCCACACATCTTTTGGAATTCACGTTACAGCTTTTGCTTTGGATCCTATGTATGCTTGTTTGCATATTTTTAAATGTGAGTGCGCTTTTTAATCAATAAATTAGCGTTTATTATATTACATTACGCTATGATTCCTTGCATCTATTTTATGTACACCGGGACCGATATATGGACTGGAAGTCTGCCAGAATGAACGGTATCGATGGGGTCTTGCATTTTTGGGAATCGCATCTCCCCAAAGTGTTTTAGGCTTTTCCATTAACCACTTGCCGCCTGCTCACTCGAGCACTACTGCGGCAAAGTGGTTTGTTATCGTCTGGCGACGTAGACCTACGTCGCCAGACACTCCCCTTTCTCGGCGGCGCGCGCGCCGCCGGAGGCTCGCTCCCGCTGTATTCAGTCACAGCAGGAGTCGGGCCAGGGGAGGAGCAGCGGCAATCGCCGCTGCTCTTCCCCGATCGTCAGGAAATCGAGTGTGGAGATCCGCCCGCTTGTGTAAACACAAGCGGGCGGATCTCCTAAGTGAT
Organism: Pelophylax lessonae; assembly: GCF_965119305.1. Lineage (NCBI taxonomy): Eukaryota > Metazoa > Chordata > Amphibia > Anura > Ranidae > Pelophylax > Pelophylax lessonae. Next base: position 27,231,734 of record NC_138774.1, read on the forward strand.
AGACAGGGTCAGATTGCAGGGTTCAGCATAGCTGAACATGCGATCTGTCCCTGTGTCACTCAGTCACCTCCCCCCACACACGTCAGTAAGCACCAGGCATACATTAACCCCTCCCTCTCCAATAAAATTAACCCCTTCCCTGCCAGTGTCATTTTTAGAGTAACAGTGCATATATATAGCACTGATTACTGCAGTAATGTCACTGGTAACCCCAAAAGTGTCAAAAATGTCAGTCAAGGGTCCGATCTGTCTGCCGCAATGTCGCAGTCCCGCAAAAAAAATCGCAGATCGCCGCCATTACTCATTAAAAAAAAAAAACACCAAAAATGACAGAAATCTTTCCCTTAGTTAGTAAACGCAATAACTTTTGCGCAAACCAATCAAAATACGCTTATTGCGATTTTTTTTTTACCAAACATAGGTAGCAGAAAACAAATTGGCCAAAAATTAAAAAAAAATTAGATTTTTACATTTTTTTGGGGGGGGGGGAATTTCATATAAAAAAATGTTAGAAATATTGTTATTTTTTCAAAATAAACGTTTTTTTTTTTTGTTTATAGCGCAAAAAGTAAAAATCGCACAGGTGATCAAATACCACCAAAAGAAAGCTCTGTTTGTGGGAAAAAAAGGACGTAAATTTCGTTTGGGTACGGCGTCGCACGACCGCGCAATTGTCAGTTAAATTCGCACACTGCCGAATCGCAAAAAGTGGCCCAGACGTAAGACAGCAAAATCCTCCGGTGGTAAAGTGGTTAAATTGGAAGCCATTTGATTCTGGTAAGCGGCCATTCCTTTCCTTTTAGTGTTGGTATTTAATAGTGATCGACTGATATCGTTTTTTTCGTTGCCGATACCGATATTTTGGCCATTGCATATCGGTATTGGCCGATATTTTCGTACATTTAAAAAAAAGTTTTATTTTTTATTTCTATCACTTGACAGGTACTCTTGTGGAGGGATCTGGGGGTCTAAAAGACCCCAAACCCCTCCTCTGCACTTAAAAGCATTCAAAGCGCCAAGTTTGGCTGTTTTGAATGCTGTCATTTTTTTTTAAACTGGCGCCGAGTACCCGGAAGTGAGGTCATGACTTCACTTCTTGGTTTTTACATGGAGACCCGATTAGAGCCGAATGCGGCTTTGATCGGGTCTTCGGCGGCCATGCAGGATGGTTGCCCGGGTCTCCCGGTGGGACAGGAGATCCAGGCGAGCCGTGGAAGGCGGCGGGAGGGGGGAGACGTCCCCTCCCACTCCTTGCAATGACAGGCGAGTGGCTTCTCAGCCGCATGGGTTGTCATTACAAGACAGCCGACCGTCGGCTATGGACGCCGGTACCGGGGTGATGCCTCTAGCTGCAGGGATCACTACGGTACAAGCACTTTCCTGAAATATCGGCAATATCAGTAACCTCCGGGGCCGATTCCGATATATCGGGGAAAGTGCATATCGGCCCCCAATATATCAGCTTTGCCGATAATCGGTCGATCACCAGTGTTTACACACAAAGGATTTGGGAAGACTGGCTCTCCTACGCATGCTGGGACTTGTGGTGCCTTTTCTATGGAACATGTTTATTTAATCACTGGAATCAATATTTTTCTTCTTTTATGGACACTTTATGGACTTATATGATCATTTCTATTCTGGTTTTTCATTATAATTGACACTTTTTTTTTTTTGGCTTTTTGTCATTTTGTATTATTATATTAGCGCTGCACTTTATGTTTATATATTATTTAGGGGTTTTTGTCTATTGGCCCGTGCCAGCAGCTGTTCTTTTTATCACCCTTAAGGCCCGTACACACGTGCAGATTGTCGGCCGAAAAGCTTCGGCCAACGAACGATCGGCCGATTTTCGGCTTGTTAGTATGATGCTTCCGACAGCCGACAGCGCACTTTCGGCCGAAAAGAATCTGTTGTGCAAGCATTAAAATTTTTGTATGCCGACACCAGAGCGGCCGATTGTTCGCAAGTCAGTACAGAATTCGGCCGACAGACAGCAGATTTGCAAGACTGGGCATGCTCAGAAAAGAAAAAACACAGGGAAAGTGAACCATCACATGACATCACTTCTGCAGTCGGCGGACAAAATTCTTGTGCAGTCTTTTGCACTTTTCAACGTACACGACAGCCCGGGGACAAAAGATGGCCGATCGTTCGGCCGACGATCGGTACGTGTGTACGGGGCTTTATTGTTTCAATTTAATTTAATTTTTTGTATCTAGAGCTGATTTTTTTAAATTTTATTTTGTTAATGAACGCTAATATAAGTACCTGAAATCCGGGGTTATATTAGCTCCTAAGATCCCTACTTACTTAGAGGAGGACTCAGAATGGGCGAGCCTGCAGAGTGAGGATATCAGCGTGTTCTGACATGCAGAGTGTTGTCAGCCTAATTTATTTCCAGGCTCTGGAGATTTGCTTACGGGAGGAGAGAGTTGAGCGATGACCTCATCATGTGACTTAAAGGGCCCCATGTCATCCTGACCTTTCAGGGCAAGGTGAGAGTGTAATTATTGTATCATTGACCTTTCATTCAACACTATGCAACAATGTATGGAACATTGACCTTTCATTCAACACTATGCAACATTGTATGGAACATTGACCTTTCATTCAACACTATGCAACATTGTATGGAACATTGACCTTTCATTCAAGTCTGACATACGGTGAGGTGGGATGTGTTGTGATGCATTAATATGCAGGCTTTTTGCGTTTTTAGGGCCAGTTCACAACATAGAAATGCGGTCCAGCATTTTTATCGCATTTTTTTGTGCGTTTTTGATGCTTTCCAGTGCATTTCTTCCTTTTTTTTCTTCACCCTAATGGGGACATGTGCACTCCAGTGTGTTTTTGGTGCATTTTACTGCGTTCCAGTACAGTTCAGTACAGAAAAAATGCATGTTCTACTTTTTTTTCTGGAACTGGAACCAGGGGAGGACTGGGCCAGGGGGGCATTTGCCCCCTGGGCTGCTCTGATGTCCAGTTGAAAGGCTGCACTGCTTCTGCCACAGACATGCTTAAAGGATTCCTGGTGAAGAGAAGTAAAAAGTCCCCACCGTTGACCTACTGATTGCGGGATGAAGACAAGGACAGAGCGCAGTAGGGGCGCTCCAATGTCATACTGGCCTTACGGCTGGGATGGTTGGCAGTATAGTTTTCCTGCTGGTATGATGGAGGCCCTGAGAGATTTTTTGGATGGGCAAGGAAGAAAAGCATGCACCAACTAAGGTGTGGGTCAAGAGTACTTCCTCGGCACGGAGGGATCTAAGGAGTCCAGTGCCTCCTGATTTGAGTGGTGCTATCTGCTCTGGCCAGGGACTGGGAAGGCAAGGGCCCACTGGGTCAAGAACCCCCTGGCAGTGATGTCTCGGCAGTGCCAGAGTAGCACTATGATTTTGGGACCCCACTCTGTGAAACAGCACTGGACTACGTCACCAAATGCTTTTTGAACTACACCTCAAGGTTAAGGCCTTTTGGCCAAGAGCAGGGCAATTTTTGTTACCAGGTTGCAAGGCCGAGCCAATGCACCTGCACTTTTTTATTTTGTATATTATTCATGTTTCCCTGTATGTGTATGTCACTCTGCACTTATGTACTGTATGTGTTGCCTTTTTCACTCAGGACGGAGGGTGTGGGTTCGCCGGCCGCACCCTGATTCCAGGGGGAGGATTTGTGGCCATCAGATTCCTTCCTCCCCTGCCTTGGGGGATCTGTCTTTGGGAGAGCCTATCACCTAGAACTGGGTGGTTGGCTTCGGCTGGCCATGAGGAGCAGGGTGCACTGGACCTTTTGGTGAGGTGGACCTGAGTGTGTGTTACCCCTGTCAGGAGCCTTGTGGCCCGGGAGGTCAAGGAGGGGTCCTTCCTCCCCTGCCTTGGGGGGTCTGTCTTTGGAAGAGCCTATAACCTAGTACTGGGTGGTTGGCTTTGGCTGGTCATGAAGAGCAGGGTGCACTGGACCTTTTGGTGAGGTGGACCTGAGTGTGTGTTACCCCTGTCAGGAGCCTTGTGGCCCGGGGGGTCAGGGTCAAGAAGGGGTCCTTCCTCTTTGGGAGGGGACCAATGACACACCCTAACTGCACTTTTTTGGTTCACCTTTTGGTCTTTTGTTCTGCCCACTGCACTGTGGGCTCAAATAAAAAAAAAAGGAGTGGTGTAGTATCTGTTCTCATTGCTCTTTTGAGAAGAGAACATTGGCATCCCATTGATCAGGAAGGGGTCCTAGTGAGCAATTCCCAATCTTATAAGTTGGGTACGGTGGGAGGGATCCCATTCCTCCAGGGTTGAATCTGGACTGGTTTTCCAGGCTTGTTCTTGGTTGTAGGCAGGACTCTCCTGAAGTGCTAATGTCTTTCTGGTAGGTATGGGGCTACATTTGTCTGGTCAGGGGCCAGGAGGTGCAAGGAGCTCCTGGTGTTGTGCCCCCCTGGAGGTGGTGTCCCGGGGGGTTGGAAGAACTATGGGTTTAGGACCCTGCTGAGTTTCACCGGCACTCTGTTACGTCACATCGTTGTATTTGCACATTCTTCTTGGACGGGCCTTTTGGCTAGTCCAAGCCAATTTTATTCCAGCTGGAAGGCCCAACAGGTGTACTGACACTTTTTATGTATTTATTTTGCACGTATTTATCATAATTATTACTAATTCTGTATGTGTAGTTTCGTTTTTTTTTTTTTTTTTTTTACTAACAGACATGGAGAGTGTAGACTTTTCGGGCCCTCTCCTGATGTTGGGGAGAGGATCTGTGGCCCTTGGGTCACTTTCCTCTTCCTGTTGGGGCTCCCTTTTCTGGAGAGCCCTCACCAAGTACGGCAGGTCCATAGAGAACAGGGTCCAACTGGCTTCAGCCTAGGTGGACCAAAGTACCTTGCCCCTGTTAGGAGTCATGCACCTAAGGAAGGTTCAGGGGTCGATTCACCCTTCATATTGGAGATAAAAAGTGTAGCCTTTTTGGGGCTTATCTTGATGTTTGGGAGATATTTTGTGGGTCTCAGGCTTTTTCCTCTTTGGGAGAGCCCTCACCAAGTACTTGGAGGACCTCCTCTCCCATATGCACTGCCGGAGGATCGGCTCTAGTATCTGCACCCCCATCCTCCTTCCACTGGTCTAATCACCCCCCCCCCCCTGCTGTCTGGCCTCCCCATGTATTCTTTCACCAGGCAGCGCTGCTGGTTTCCCTCCTCTCCCTCCCACCGGCAGCTGCTGGGGGCACACATGGGGGAGATCATTTCAATATGGAGAGTGGGAGGCCAGTAGATATGTCTCCTCACTGCCTGCTTTAACCCCGCACTAGTACTCCTTAATCACATGCATTGCCCTCGGTTGTATGGTGCTTGCACTATTCACTTGAATGGGTCTTGTTCAATGGGGTTATAATTTCTGCCATGGCTGTAAGGAATAGCATCACGGCTGTGCAGGGCTGCTGATGAGGCAGTTCAGCCGGTCCTCCTGTACCGGGCCAAGGCCCAGGCCCAGGTCTATCAGTTCAAAAGGGGAGCCTGGGCTCCTGTCGAACTGGAGGAACAGCTGTGCTGCCTTATTGCTCCTCTACTGGTTTTCAATGCAGTGCTTCTGGCTTCTCCTCCTCTCCCTCCTCCTATCATCATGGCTGTGCAGAGCCGCTGATGAGGCAGTACAGTCGGTCCTCCTGTACCGGGCCCAGGCCCATCAGTTGAAAAGAGGAGCCTGGGCTCTTGTCGAACTGGAGGGATAGCTGAACTCTCTTATTGCTCCTCTCTCGGTCCCCCCTGCAGTCAGTGGCGGCTGGTGCTCAAAATTTGGGTGGAGGGGGGCACAAACAGAAAAATGTAATAGGCATTGCTTTGCAGCAAAAAAACGTGTCAAAAAATTGCATGACTTTGAGGTCACAAAAGTGTGAAAGGGGCCTTCAGTAATCAAAGTATAGTGTGCCCCCTTCAATGCAGAGTGACCACAGCATGCCCCCATCAATGCAGAGTGACCACAGCGTGCCCCCTTCAATGCAGAGTGACCACAGCATGCAGAGTGACCACAGCGTGCCCCCATCAGTGCAGAGTGACCAGCGTGCAGAGAGACCAGTGCACTTACCTGATGCAGCGGCGGCTTCTCCTCAGTCCTCCGCGTCTCCCGAGTCCTCCTCCTCCACCTTGGCCAATGGCAAAGGTTCGCCTTTCAGCCAATCAGGAAACGGGTCTCAGACTCGCTTCCTGATTGACCAGGAGGAGGATCCGTGTGACAATAGCGAATATTCATTCGCTATTGTCACACAATGGGTGGGCTCTGGGCGCACTGCTCTGCGCCCCAGGTCCACCCTTTTCTGAAGCCTATTAGAGCCTCTGGCTCTAATCACGTGCTTCAGAAGAAAAAAAAAACCCCATTGAACTCCATGCGTCCGTTGCCCCGCATGTAGATTAGGGGGCCGGATGCATGGATGGGGGGGCAGCGCCCCCTGTGCCCCCAACGCACCGGCCGCCACTGCCTCCTCCTATCAATATGGCTGTGCAGGGCCACTGATGAGACAGTACAGCAGGTCCTCCTATCCTGGACCCAGGCCCATCAGTTCAAAAGGGGAGCTCGGGCTCCTGTTGAACTGGAGGAACCACTGTACTGTCTTATTAAACCTCTTCCGGTTCCCCCTAAAGTGCTTCTGGCTTCTGCTCCCCTCCGTCCCTCTGGCAGTACTGCAGGGGGCCTTGCCAGGTAGGCTGTATGGGGCCCCCCGTGATTTCTTACAGCAGACCTGCAGCTGTGGCATGTGTACACCTTTAGCCACTGCCTCTGTTGCTAAAGGGGATAGCGGTAAGTGGGCAGTAAAAGCACAGCTCAACCATGGGGTTTGACCTCCCCCCCCCAACCTCATTCACACAGGTACTCTGGCCTTATGAATAAGTAGATTGTTCATGCGGTCGGGGCCGCCTGTTACTCTAAGGCAGTGATGGCGAACCTTGGCACCCCAGATGTTTTGGAACTACATTTCCCATGATGCTCATGCATTCTGCAGTGTAGTTGAGCATCATGGGAAATGTAGTTCCAAAACATCTGGGGTGCCAAGGTATGCAGCGGCTGTACGGACACAGCCACAGGTCCTAATTTGACAGGTGTGCAGGTGTGGGCGAGTGGCCCTGAATGCACGACATAACGCCTCCTCACCGCCTGTCAAACACCCTCTGACAAGCGATCCAAGGCATATCGCTCTTCAGAGGGCTGCTGCTAATGTAAAAACACTCTTACTCTTCAAACACTGGAGTAGAGAAACCAGTCCCAATCCTCATAGTGACAACTAGAGAACTGATATCTGATTAAAAAAACACAATACATGGTAGAGTGCTATGGGAGTGCCATTATCCCAATATTAATAGTAAGGCCCCTCAAGGAAAGGGGGAATATTATGGGCACAACAGACTATAGGAACTCAAAAATGGAAAAAAATACTTTATTGCAAACCAGCAAAAAGAAGCACAGTTCTGATCCTCTTAAGGTATCCTTGACCATGATTTGAAGAATATAGAGATATCCAACGCGTTTCGAAAACAGGGTTTTGTAGTTCTTCTTCAGGGACGCTCATATATAAGTAGAAGGATGTTCTATAATATAAAGACATCATTAGATCTCACACATTATCATATAAGGATAAATATAATATACAGCTACCATAATTACTGACCCAACTGTGTTAGATACTTCAACACGCACAGCCGCAAAAATAAAAAACCAAGGTGGAAATATGTTGCAGCGGCAAATGGAGATCACTGCCAAACCCGAGCCCGATAGGCCACTTGAGTCGCGAACAGGCAATAGGAGTCACCAATTTAGCAAATTGTTCTGAGCGCCACCTGTTGTAGCAGGAGGGGACTGCACAGCAGGGTCATGTGACAAGGGACTGCAGAGGCTGAAACCAATACCACCAAACAACGTTTAAAGCGTAACTTCACTTTTTGTTGAGAAAAAAACATTCTCCTCTGGGTGATCTCTGTACATTACAAGGATTATAACAAACTTTGTTACAGATTCCTTCCTTTTGTTATTCTGAAGAAATCATTGTTTGTTCCTCTGTGCTGAGTGGCTCTAATGGGAGTGGTTTCATAATTATCTGTCAGCTGTGGCAGCTGCAGAGCTCTAATGAGGAAATCTGCTGGGCTTGCATCCCTTTAGACGTGTTCCTATTGGAAGTATTGAAAAATTATATTTTTGTTGCAGGGGATGCCATAAATCTGACTTGTATCTTAGCACAGACTTCTGGGAAAATTGGTGAGCCAATCACACAAGCAGGAAATTATGTTTCTGGGGGTGTGGTCAGTATGCATTCTGTGTACAGAACATCTCCAGGCGGCCATATTGCATTGCATTTTCAGAAAATTACAACAGCTGCAGACTGAAAAGGAAAGGTCATTTTTAATAACATTCAATTACAATATGATCTGTGTCGCAATTGTATACGTTATATTATTTTTTTCTTTATTTGGTATTTTTTCCCCCTCGAAAGTGGAGTTACCCTTTAATATCAACTCTGCTGCCTTTCTGACTTTAGCGCAGTTTCACGGTCTCCTACAGTGAGGGGAAAAAAGTATTTGATCCGCTGCTGATTTTGTAAGTTTGCCCACTAACACAGAAATGATCAGTCTATAATTGTAAGGGTCAGTTTATTTTAACAGCGAGAGACAGAACAACAAAAATATCCAGAAAAATGCATTTCAAAAAAAGTTATAAATTGATTTGCATTTTAATGAGTGAAATAAGTATTTGATCCCCTACAGAGGCGTAACTAGAACCTTCAGGGCCCCGTTGCAAGAAACCATGAAGGGCCCCCCTCGGACCCCCGGCCCTTCCCTTCAAGCCTGGGGCTCTTCCCACTGATCCAGGGGCCCTTTACACTCGTTGCGGGGCTCTTTATTACGGTCCCGCAGTGAGACCCTTTCACAAGTTCTGCAGTGGGCCCCCTTCCTGCCATCTTGGGGCCTCCCCATGGTGGTGGAATGCCAGGGCCCAGTCGTAAGTGTGACCTTTGTGATCCTGAAAGTTCACCCACTGGTGTCAGTAGTTTTTATTTTTTGGTATTTTAATTGCATTATTTTTTATAATTTTATTTTATTTTTTTTACAATGTCACTGACTATGACTCAGCACAGTGGGGGAGGGGCAGCACAGTAGGTGGGGGGGCGGGAACCAGGGGAGCACACAGGGGCCCAGAGACAGCAGAACACAAGTGAACTGGATAGGAGGAGTGGCGGGGCAGCATACAGAGGAACCAATCTCCTCCATTTTCCTCCTGCAGCTACAGGAGGAAAAAGGAGGACGGTGATTTCTCTACATGCTGCCCCTGCCGCCCCTCCTATCCAGGTGTACAGGGGAGCCGCACAGGCCCCCTGGAGCATGGGGCCCGGTTGCAATTGCAACCCCTGTAGTTACTCCCCTGATCCCCTATCAATCAGCAAGATTTCTGGCTCCCAGGTGTCTTCTATACAGGTAACAAGCTGAGATTAGGAGCACTCTCTTAAAGCCTCGTACACACGATCAGACTATCAGACTAATTTTTGGCCATTTTTTGTTCCATGTTAATCTCATTTGGAAAGTGAAGAGGTTACTTTCATATGAAAATTCTTGTATGACAGAATTCAACTTCGAAAGTGATGTCATGTGTTGAATTGTTTTGTATTCTTTCATTTCCAAACATGCGGAAACATCCCTTGTGACAGTAATAGGCAGTGACAGGTACTCTTTATGGAGAGATCTGGGGTCTAAAAGACCCCAAACCCCTCCTCTGCACTTCAAAGTCTTCAAAACGCCAAAATTGGCATTTTTGAATATTGTCACTTTTTTAAATCAGCGCCATTGACAACCGAGTAAATCGGAAGTGACGTTGTGACGTCGCTACTGGGTTACTTCATCAGAGACCTGATCCCAGTCGAATCCGGCTTAGTGCGGGACTCTGACCAGCCGGCGGACGTGCCGGCTGTTTGCTCGGGTCTCCCGGTGGGACAGGAGACCCGGGAAGAGTGGCGGAAGGCAGTGGGAGGGGGGGCGGACATCCCCTCCCACTCCCTGTGATAACGGTAGAGCGGCTGCTGAGCCGCATCGTTTGTTATTATTAGAAAGCCGACAGCCGGCTCTAAAAACGGTATTGGGGTGATTCCTCGAGCTGCAGGCATCAACTCGGTACAACCACTTCTTCAACCCGACGTACAGGTAGGTCAATTTGTGGGAAGTGATCACGTACGATAAACATTTTATAGCCTGCACATTCCGTTTTTGTCGTCTGAAAATTCATAATCGGCTGTCAAAAGCACTATACTAAGGATCCGAAAATCAGCAGATCGTTCATTAGACTAAATTTTGCTTCCGATTTTCTTATCGTGTGTATAGGCCTTTCAAGGGAGTGCTCCTAATCTCAGCTTGTTACCTGTATAAAAGACACCTGTCCACAGAAGCAATCCATCAATCAGATTCCAATCTCTCCACCATGGCCAAGACCAAAGAGCTCTCCAAGGATGTCCGGGACAAGATTGTGGATCTACACAAGGCTGGAATGGGCTACAAGACCATCGCCGAGCAGCTTGGTGAGAGGGTGACAAGAGTTAGTGCGATTATTCACAAATAGAAAAAAAAAAATAACTGTCAATCTCCTTCGGTCTGGGGCTCCATGACGGATCCCACCTCGGGGAGTTTCAATGCTCATGAGTACGGTGAGGAATCAGCCCAGAACTACACAGGAGAATCTTCTCAATGATCTCAAGGCAGCTGGGACCATGGTCACCAAGAAAACAATTGGTAACACACTACGTTGTGAAGGACTAAAATCTTGCCGCAAGGTCCCCCTGCTCAAGAAATCACATGTACAGGCCTGTCTGAAGTCTGCTAATGAACATCTGAATGATTCAGAGGAGAACTGGGTGAAAGTGTTGTGGTCAGATGAGACCAAAATCGAGCTCTTTGGCATCAACTCAACTCACCGTGTTTGGAGGAGGAGGAATGCTGCCTATGACCCCAATAACACCATCCCCACCGTCAAACATGGAGGTGGAAACATTATGCTTTGGGTGTGATTTTCTGCTAAGGGGACAGGACAACCTCACCGCATCAAAGGGACAATGGATAGGGCCATGTACTGTCAAATCTTGGGTGAGAACCTCCTTCCCTCAGCCAGGGCATTGAAAATAGTTTGTGGATGGGTTTTCCAGCATGACAAAACACACGGCCAAGGCAACAAAGGAGTGACTCTAGAAGAAGCACATTAAGGTCCTAGAGTGGCCTAGCCAGTCTCCAGACCTTAATCCCATAGAAAATATGTAGAGGGAGCTGAAGGTTCGAGGTACCAAACGCCAGCCTCGAAACCTTAATGACTTGGAGAGGATCTGCAAAGAGGAGTGGGACGAAATCCCTCCTGAGATGTGTGCAAACCTGGTGGCCAACTACAAGAAACGTCTGACCTCTGTGCCTGCCAACAAGGGTTTTGCCATCAAGTACTAAGTCATGTTCCGGGTTTCCTACGCGTTGCGTCACGATACCACGTGACTTCCTCAGGGAACTTTTTTATTTTTTTATTTTATATACATGTTTTTGATATACATTTTTTTTCCATCATCTGGATTGGACACTATTGACTGTCACTTTAATTTTATCTTGATGAGAATACGTGTATTATCACTGTAAGGAAAAGCATGTTTGTATAAAAGGAAGGCACTGGCACTAATAGACACGAAAAACCATTACTTCTTAACCACTTGCCGACCGCCGCAAGTAGATATACTGCGGCGGTCAGCCCCTCACAGGCAGAGTGACGTAGGGGTACGTCTCTAGCCTGTGAGGCTCTGGGGCGCGCTCCTGCTCCCGCGTGGTCACGGACCCCCCCCTGCGCGTGTCCGCCGGTCACTCAGCGATCATCGGGGGAGAGGGAGAAAGTCAGGTGGCTAATGTAAACAAGCCGCCTGTCATTCTCCCCTGTGTAGAAACACTGATCATTGTTTCTACAGCTCAAGCCACAGCCAATCACAGTTAGAATCACGCCCCTAGGGACACACACAGCCCCTCCCTCTCAAATAAAGTTAACCCCTTCACTGCCAGTGTATTTTTACAGTAACAGTGCATATGTATAGCACTGATTACTGTAGAAATGTCACTGGTAACCCCAAAAGTGTCAAAAATGTCAGTCAAGGGTCCGATCTGTCTGCCGCAATGTCGCAGTCCTGCAAAAAAAAATCGCAGATCACCGCCATTACGCGTTAAAAAAAAAAAACAACAAAAATGACAAAAATCTTTCCCTTTGTTAGGAAACGCGATAACTTTTGCGCAAACCAATCAAAATATGCTTCTTGCGATTTTTTTTACCAAACATATGTAGCATAAAACAAATTGGCCGAAAATGTTAAAAAATTTTGATTTTTACTTTTTTTTGGGGGGAATTTCATATAAAAAAATGTGAAAAATATTGTTATTTTTGCAAAATTGACGCTCTTTTTTTGTTTATAGCGCATGATCAAAAAATCGCACAGGTGATCAAATACCACCAAAAGAAAGCTCTGTTTGTGGGGAAAAAAGGGACATCAAATTCGTTTAGGTACAGCGTCGCACGACCGCGCAATTGTCCGTTAAATTCATGCAGTGCCGAATCGCAAAATACCCCCTGGTCTTTTAGCAGCCAAATCGCTCCGGGGCTTAAGTGGTTAAAGGATGCACAAATTTACTTTAAGTATTACAAGCACTTTCTAGTTTTTTGAGACACGCAAGCACCTTATATTTATACTTATGTAAATAGATATACCAGCACCTTCATTTATATATTTGTTTATCAACTGTTTTACTGTTAATAAGATACAGAAGCACTTTATATTTATTGATTTATTTATTGATTTATATCAAGTGATACCTATATATAATATTGTCTTTGATTAGAAGACAGACATAGCAGCACTTTTGTATTCATTATTATATAGATATTTTGACCAGCTATCCCTGAAGCGCAATACAACCCCCCTATATATTGAGCTTTTAGTTTATAGATTGCGATCCCTTGTCTGGTCTTCATCTTTGGTGATGCAGAAGAAATGAGATATAGTTCTGAGTGTGTCCGATGATGATGATGAAAACCGAGATCTGGGGAAAGAACAGAAGCTTTCAATGTCTGACGTGACAGGTGACCCAATGAATGGAGCTCCCCCCGGAACAGCTGCGAGGGACAAATAGCACAGCTCCTCCTGTTGTAACCTAAGCCTGACCATCCTTGGTGACGTCACGGGACTGCTGTTATCGGATCGCCGGAATTACCTGTCTGCTGGAAGCGGGACGTCCCACTATTCTGCAGCGCTGAAAGAGGCTTTGCAATAAGAGCCGCGCTCCTTCTCCTGTTTAGCCATTTTGCCTTCGCAGCTCAGAGGTCCTTACATCACTAACTGTATGGAGTTTGTAGATTCACTACAGCTCTGGAAGATTTACCCCCCTTCACGACCAGGCCATTTTTTGCTTTTTCGCACTGTGTTACTTAAACCACTTCTGGACCGGAAGGTTTTACCCCCTTAATGACCAGACCATTTTTTTGTGATATGGCACTGCGTTACTTTAACAGGCAATTGCGCAGTCGTGCGACGCTGTACATAGATAAAATTGATGTTCTTTTGTCCCCCACAAATAGAGATTTCTTTTCGTGGTATTTGATCACCTGTGCGATTTTTTTTAATTTTTGCTCTATAAACAATAAAAGAGCGACAATTCTGAAAAAAACTATTTTTCATTTTCTTTTATAGAACATTCCCAATAAAAAAAATATAAAAATATAATTTTTTCATAATTTTAGGCCAATTTGTATTTTTTTACCATATTTTTAATAAAAAAAAAAATCCCAATAAGCGTATTTTGATTGGTTTGCGCAAAAGTTATCGCGTCTACAAACTAGGGGAAAGATTTATGTCATTTTTATTTATTTCTTATTACTAGTAATGGCGGCGATCAGCGATTTTTAGCGGGACAGCGACTTTGTGGTGGACAGATCGGACCCCTAACTGGCACTTTTGACACTTTTGGGGGGACCAGTGATATTACTACAGTAATCAGTGCTAAAAATATGCACTGTTACTGTAATAATGACACTGGCAGGGAAGGGGTTAACACCACGGGCGATCAAAGGATTTAATGTGTCCCTAGGGGAGTGATTCTATCTGTAAGGGGGAGGGACTTGTAGAATCAACACAGAGAGCTGTGTTCCTAAATAGAAGGATCACAGGAGCTCTGTATTGATTCCTGAGAGAACAACGGTCTGCTGTGTTTACAACAGCAGACTGCCGTTCTCTCTTCACGGGGAGCGATCGCGGGTGCCGCCTGTGAATCATCTTCCCTGGTGGCAAATAGGGGCGCATGCGCGCCCCCCAGGATTGCTCCCGTGGATCGCTGTACAGGTACGGCGATTTGCGCAGCGGAGCTAGCCTGCCACAGTATATATGCAGCGGGTGGTCAGCAAGCGGTTAACTGACAGTTGCGCGGTCATGCAACGCTGTACCCAAATAAAATTTATATCATTTTTTTTCACACAAATAGAGCTTTCTTTTGGTGGTATTTCATCACCATTTTTTTTTTTTTTTTTTTTTTGAGCTATAAACAAAAAAAGATCGAAAAATTTAAAAAAACGAAAACAAAAAAAAAAAAACAATATTTTTTTACTTTCTGCTATAAAACCACATCCAATAAAAAATTTAAAAAAATCGAATGTCTTCATAAATTTAGGCCAATTTGTATTCTGCTACATATTTTTGGTAAAAAAAAAATCCCAATAAGCGTATATTTATTTGTTTATGTGAAAGCGATTGTGTCTACAAACTATGGTATATATTTACGGATTTGTTATTTTTTATTTTTTTTATACTGGTAATGGCAGCGATCAGCAACCTATTATGGGACTGCGATTTTGCGGCGTACAGTCTAAAACTTACTGCCCCTTTAATACATTGTGGGGACCAGTGACACTAATACAGTAATCAGTGCTAAAAATAGGCACTGTCACTGTACTAATGACACTGGCTGAGAAGGGGTTAAATGTGTGCCTAGCCAGTGTTATTTGTACTGTGAGGTGCTTTTACTAAGCCCTCGTTCGCTTTGAAATCGTGCAACTTCATCTGAATTCGCACAATTTCAAATCCGCATGTCAGTGCGACTTCATGTGCGACATTGGTGCGGCTTTATGCACAGATGTCTATTTAAGTCGCACCCAAAATCACCCGAAAGTGGTGCAGGAACTGCTTTTGCAAATCGGTGCGACATCACAAAGTCGCCGTCACACCGATTTGAACAGTGCCTTTGCCGAACGGGAAAACAGTTCTCTCCTCTCTAACTGGACCATCCCAGAACCCCTCACCCTGCATGGGTGATAACCCCTGAGTTCTTCCAACAAAATTTACCCATCCTAAAAGAACTGAAAATAAATTCTCTCTTTTCCAACTGGACCATCCCGGAACCCCTTACTGTGCATGGGTGAGAATTCAGGGAAGGGGTTAACTTTATTAGTGATCAAGGGGTTAAGTGTGTCTCTAGGGGCGTGATTCTAACTGTCAAGGGGCGTGGCTTGTGATGTAACCACAGAGAGATACGATCCTACATAGCAGGATCGTATAGTCTCTGCTGTTACACCAGGGAGAATGACAGGCGGCTTTGTTTACATCAGCTGGAGATCGCGAGTGGCCGGCGGACATCGGAGTGGCCGGCGGACATCGGAGCCGCCGGTCACTCGCGCGGGGATCCCTGTGAACAAGCGGGGGCGGGAGCGCGCCTCCGGCGGTGCGTGCTCGCCCCCTATTGGCTCGCAGGTGAGTGATGTACCGGTACGTCACTTTGCCCAGGAGGGGCTGACTGCCGACGTATATGTACTTGCGGCGGTCGGCAAGTGGTTAAAAAAGAATGTTTAGAACGGCCTGCCATAAAATGAGGAGCCGTCATGGGATAACAATGATAATTTAGCACTGTTAAGGAATTAAATAAAATCCTGCAGCCCGCAGTTAAATACATTAGTACGTTTGTTGTAGATATATAAATAATGAGTCAAGTTTTCGGAGCCTGGCCTCCAACTCCGGACTCGGGATCTGTAGCGTCAGCCATGGAAAGAATCTCATGGCCGCAGAAGAGTTGATCGCTCTATGAACCTTTATAGATGCTTAGATGATAATAACCCTCCCGAGGTCACACCCCGCTTTACATAGGATGGGCTTTATAAATAGAAGAGAACTCGCGGTGAGTCACCTATATAGCGTGTCACTAGTTCCGAAATAATGGCCAGGTGGAATTAGTGTGCCGTGACGTCACTCCTTCCCAGTAAACCAAATTAATGATACAATCCGCTCAGCGAGGAAAGGCGGCCAAAAAAGATTTACGCAAAGAACTGAAAGATTTATACGTGGACGGTCTGAAATCCTAAAATAATTTCCAGGTGCTCCAGTTTCCTCCCACAGTCCAAAAAAAACATACTGGTGGATAAAGTAAAACTTTGTGTACGGGTGGGGTGGTGACATTAGATTGCTAGCTCCGGGGTGCAAATGGTTCCATGTGCACAGTACATTGCTGCGTACGGGGTCGCTGGTCAGCACTGGCCCCAGGTCTCAGGCTAACTTTATTCTGCTTAACCGCTTGCCGACCGCCGCACGACTATTTACGGCGGCGGTCAGCCCCTCACAGGCAAAGTGACGTAGGGCTACGTCGCTAGCCTGTGAGGCTCTGGGGAGTGAGCGCGCGCCGCCAGAGGCGCGCTCCCGCGTGTGCCCGGCGGACCCGATGTCTGCCGGTCACTCGCGATCTTCCGTTACACCGGAAGAAAGGCAGGCGGCTAATTTAAACAAAGCCGCCTGTCATTCTCCCCTGTGTAAGAATGGTGATCAAACGGTTCTACTATGTAGAACCGTTGATCTCTGTTCTTACACTAGTAGCCACAGCCAATCACAGTTAGAAGCACGCCCCCTAGGAACACACTTAACCCCTCCCTCTCCAATAAAGTTAACCCCTTCCCTGCCAGTGTAATTTTTAAAGTAACAGTGCATATTTATAGCACTGATTACTGTAGTAATGTTACTGGTACCCCCAAAAGTGTCAGTCAAGGGTCCGATCTGTCCGCCACAATGTCGCAGTCCCTAAAAAAAAAAATCGCAGATCGCCGCCATCACGCGTTAAAAAAAACAACAACAAAAATGAAAAAAAATCTTTCCCTTTGTTAGAAAACGCAATAACTTTTGCGCAAACCAATCAAAATACGCTTTTTGCGATTTTTTTTTACCAAACATATGGTAAAAAAAAAAAAAAATTGGCCCAAAATGTTAAAAAATTTAGATTTTTACATTTTTATTGGGGGAATTTCATATAAAAAAATGTGAAAAATATTGTTATTTTTGCAAAATTGACGCTCTTTTTTGGTTTATAGCGCATGATTAAAAAATCGCACAGGTGATCAAATACCCCCAAAAGAAAACTCTGTTTGTGGGGAAAAAAAGGACGTCAAATTAGTTTAGGTACAGCGTTGCACGACCGCGCAATTGTCCGTTAAAGTCACGCAGTGCCGAATCGCAAAATAGGCCCTGGTCAGGAAGGGGGTAAAATCTTCCGGGGCTTAAGTGGTTAATATATGCCTTCCTTGGCTGCTCCCCCCCATCAACATGCTAATTACATTTTTTAACCACATGACCTCCAGAATATTTTACCCCCTTCAAGACCAGGCCATTTTTAGCTATTCAGCACTGTGTTACTATAACCACTTCAGCTCCGGAAGGTTTTACCCCCTTAAAGCGGAGTTCCGGCCTCATTTTCTTCTTTTCTGATTCCTGTAGGGAAAAGCATGTTAAAAAAGAATTGGACATTCATTTTTTTTTTTTAGGTCACTTACCTTATTTTAGGGGCATCTCTGTCCCACTTCCTCCTTCTGCGGCCGCGGCCCCAGTCGTCACTTCCGGTTTCGCATTGCGTCCTGGGAGATGTGAGTCATCAATCCCAGGATGCAATGGGAATGGCCGGCCGCTACTCTGATTGCCGATGGCAATCTACAGCGCATGCGCGAGATTGCGATCGGCATTCTGGGTGGCCAGAAACCAGGAAGAGGGACACAGCGGGGGACACAGTGGCTTCAGACGCCCACACCGGAGATGGCCGCACTCTTCAATCAATTTTAAAGGTAAGATTTTATCTATGTTCATTTACTGTACTCTACTGTAATGTGTTAATAGTATTAGTGTAATTGGCGATAGTTTAGGATTATTATATATTATATTATTATTATATTATTTTTATCTCAAAAAAGTTTTTGTGGCCGGAACTCCGCTTTAATGACCAGACCATTTTTTTGCGATTCGACACTGTGTTAATTTAACTACCAATTGCGCGGTCGTGTGACGCCGTACCCAAACAAAATTTACGTCTTTTTTTCCCCACAAATAGAGCTTTTTTTTGGTGGTATTTGATCACCTCTGTGGTTTTTAGATTTTGCGCTATAAACAAAAAAACACGACAATTTTGAAAAAAAAAAAAACACAATATTTTTTACTTTCTACTATAAAACATTCCCAATAAAATTTTTTTTAAAAATCACATTTTATTTTTTTTATCAGCTTAGGCCAATTTGTATTCTGCTACATATTTTTGGTAAAAAAAAAAAAAACCCCAAAGAGCGTATTTTAATCGGTTTGCGCAAAAATTATCACGTCTACAAACTAGGGGATATATTTTTGGACTTTTTTTTTTTGTCTTTATTAGTAATGGCGGCGATCAGCGATTTTTAGCGGGACTGCAACACTAAGTCACACTTTTTGGGGACCAGTGACACCAATACAGTGATCAGGGCTGGCCTTAGGTGTTCAGGCGCCCTGTGCGAGCTAAGCCTGTGGCGCCCCCCCCCACCACTCCCCACACAGAGCCCCCCTTACATCAGAGACTCCCCACACAGAGCCCCAATTACATCAGAGACTCCCAACACAGAGCCCCCCTTACATCAGAGACTCCCCACACAGAGCTCCCCTTACATCAGAGACTCCCCACACAGAGCCCCCCTTACATCAGAGACCCCCACACAGAGCTCCCCTTACATCAGAGACCCCCCCACACAGAGCCCCCCTTACATCAGAGACCCCCCACACAGAGCTCCCCTTAAATCAGAGACCCCACACACAGAGCCCCCCTTACATCAGAGACCCCCACACAGAGCTCCCCTTACATCAGAGACTCCCCACACAGAGCCCCAATTACATCAGAGACTCCCCACACAGAGCTCCCCTTACATCAGAGACTCCCCACACAGAGCCCCCCTTACATCAGAGACCCCCACACAGAGCTCCCCTTACATCAGAGACCCCCCCACACAGAGCCCCCCTTACATCATAGACCCCCCCCCCACACAGAGCTCCCCGTAAATCAGAGACCCCCACACACAGAGCCCCCCTTACATCAGAGACCCCCACACAGAGCTCCCCTTACATCAGAGACTCCCCACACAGAGCCCCCCTTACATCAGAGACCCCCACACAGAGCTCCCCTTACATCAGAGACCCCACACACAGAGCTCCCCTTACATCAGAGACCCCACACACAGAGCTCCCCTTACATCAGAGACCCCCCCACACAGAGCTCCCCTTATATCAGAGACCCCCACACAGAGCCCCCTTACATCAGAGACCCCCCCCACACAGAGCCCCCCTTACATCAGAGACCCCCACACTGAACCTCCAGGCCGCAGTCGCCGCTTACCTCCCGCTGTGCGGCCTGATCATCTGCGAGCTGTGATGGCCGAACGGCGCCCCTGTTGCCCATGGCGCCCTGTGCCGCCGCACAGCTCGCACACCCCAAAGGCCGGCCCTGACAGTGATCAGTGCTAAATAATATGTATAAATGACACTGGCAGGGAAGGGCTTAATACTGGAGGTGATCAAAGGGTTAAATGTATGCTTAAATGTGCTCACTGACTGGGGGGGGGGGGGGGTTCTGTGACAGGCGCACAGAGATCAGTGTTTTAGCTTAGCTGAAACACACAATCTCACTGTGCCTGTCTGACTGGAGAGCCGCCTGCTTTGTTTACATAGGCAGACAGCTCTTCTGTCAGTTTCCCCAAAGATCGCAGGAGGCCGGCGACGATCGAGCCCCTCCTCCTGCGCTCTGGCTCCTGCTGTGTCTAATCACAGCGGGAGCACGGCTCCGGCAGCGCGCGTGAGTGCTGCCAAGACCATGCACACATAATCACGTAGATCTATGTGATTATGCGCAGCCGAGCCGCCCTACTCCAGTATATCTGCGTGGGGTGGTCGGCAAGTGATTAACCGGTTGCCGACCGCCGCGAGTACATATACTGCGGCGGTCAGCCCCGGCCAGGCAAAGTGACGTATGGGTACGTCACTTTCCTGTCAGTTGCTTGTGAGCCAATAGTGGGCGAGCGAGTGCGTGCCCGCCCCGGCTCGTTCCCTAGGAAGTCCGTGCGTGTGACCGGCGGACCCGATGTCCGTCGGTCACTCGGTGATCGTCGGTGGAGAGGGAGAAAGGCAGGCGGCTAGTGTAAACAAGCCGCCTGTCATTCTCCCCTGTGTAGGAATAGTGATCATACGGTTCTACTATGTAGGACCATTTATCATTGTTCCTACACCAGTAGCCATGTCCAATCACAGTTAGAATCACGCCCCTAGGGACACACTTAACCCCTCCTTCCCCAATAAAGTTAACCCCTTCCCTGCCAGTGTCATTTTGCAGTAACAGTGCATATGTATAGCACTGATTACTGCAGTAATGTCACTGGTAATCCCAAAAGTGTCAAAAATGTCAGTCAAGGGTCCGATCTGTCCGCCGCAATGTCGCAGTACCGCAAAAAAAAATCGCAGATCGCCGCCATTACGCGTTAAAAAAAAACCCCACCAAAAATGACAAAAATCTTTCCCTTAGTTAGTAAACGCAATAACTTTTGCGCAAACCAATCAAAATACGCTTTTTGCAATTTTTTTTACCAAACATATGTAGCATAAAACAAATTGGCCTAAAATGTTAAAAAATTTTGAATATTTACATTTTTTTGGGGGGGAATTTCATATAAAAAAATGTGAAAAATATTGTTATTTTTGCAAAATTGACGCTCTTTTTTTGTTTATAGCGCAAAAAGTAAAAATCACACAGGTGATCAAATACCACCAAAAGAAAGCTCTGTTTGTGGGAAAAAAAGGACGTCAAATTTGTTTAGGTACAGCGTCGCACGACCGCGCAATTGTTCGTTAAAGTCACGCAGTGCCGAATCGCAAAAAAACCCCTGGTCGGAATGGGGGTAAGATCCGGGGCTTAAGTGGTTAACTCGTGGTTAAATTGCTCGGTCATGCAAAGCTGTACCCAAATTAAATTTTTATTATTTTTTTTTCACGCAAATAAAGCTTTCTTTTGGTGGTATTTGATTTTTTTTTGTAAACGAAAAAAGACTGATAATTTGGAAAAAAAAAACAAACACTATTTTTTACTTTCTGCTATAAAACACATCCAATAAAAAAATAAAAAAATCGAATTTCTTCATAAATTTAGGCTAATACAGTTTGTATTCCGCTACATATTTTTGGTTAAAAAAAAAATCCCACTAAGCGTTTATTGATTGGTTTGTGCAAAAGTTATAGCGTCTACAAACTATGGGATATGTACTGGAAATTTTATTTATTTATTTTAATACTAATATTGGCGGCAAACAGCGACTTATAATGGGACTGCAATTTTGCGGCTGACAGTTTGACACTAACTGGCGCTTTGTGGGAACCAGTGACACTAATTCAGGGATCAGTGCTAAAAATATGAATGACCAGGGCATTTTTTTGCTCTAATTTAACTGGTAATTGTGCGGTCATGCAACGCCGTACCCATAAGATATTTTTATAATTTTTTTTCACACAAATAGGTAGTTGGTGGTATTTGGTCACCACTGGGTTTTTTAATGTTTCTGTGTAGAGAGCCCTGTGTGTTTATAAACCCAGTACTCTGCACTGTGATTGGCTGCTTCTTTATGCAGTGCACAGAACTGGCTGCTTCCCTATGCAATGCACAGAACTGGCTGCTTGTTTATGCAAAGCACAGAACTGGCTGCTTCTCTATGCAATGCAGAGAACTGGCTGCTTCTCTATGAAATGCACAGAACTGGCTGCTTCTCTATGCAAAGCACAGAACTGGCTGCTTCTCTATGCAAAGCACAGAACTGGCTGCTTCTCTATGCAAAGCACAGAACTGGCTGCTTCTCTATGAAATGCACAGAACTGGCTGCTTCTCTATGCAATGCAGAGATCTAACTGCTTTTCTATGCAATTCAGAGAACTGGTTGTTTCTATATGCAATGCACAGAACTGGCTGCTTCCCTATGCAATGCACAGAACTGGCTGCTTCCCTATGCAATGCACAGAACTGGCTACTTTTCTATGAAATGCACAAAACTGGCTGCTTCTCTATGCAATGCACAGAACTGGCTGCTTCTCTATGAAATGCACAAAACTGTCTGCTTCTCTGTGCAATGCACAGAACTGGCTGCTTCTCTATGCAATGCACAGAACTGGCTGCTTCTCTATGCAAAGCAGAGAACTGGCTGCTTCTCTTTGAAATGCACAGAACTGGCTGCTTCTCTATGCAAAGCAGAGAACTGGCTGCTTCCCTATGCAATGCACAGAACTGGCTGCTTCTCTATAGAAATGCACAAAACTGGCTGCTTCTCTATGCAATGCACAGAACTGGCTGCTTCTCTATGCAAAGCAGAGAACTGGCTGCTTCTCTTTGAAATGCACAGAACTGGCTGCTTCTCTGTGCAATGCAAAGAACTGGCTGCTTATCTGTGAAATGCACAGAACTGGCTGCTTCTCTATGCAAAGCACAGAACTGGCTGCTTCTCTATGAAATGCACAAAACTGGCTGCTTCTCTATGAAATGCACAGAACTGGCTGCTTCTCTATGAAATGCACAGAACTGGCTGCTTCTCTATGCAATGCAGAGAACTGGCTGCTTCTCTCTGCAAAGCAGAGAACTGGCTGCTTCTCTATGCAAAGCAGAGAACTAACTGCTTCTTTGTGCAATTCAGAGATGTGGCTGCTTCTCTCTGCAAAGCAGAGAACTGGCTGCTTCTCTATGCAATGCAGAGATGTGGCTGCTTCTCTCTGCAAAGCAGAGAACTGGCTGCTTCTCTATGGGTAGTCTAATAGGTAGTTGGTGGTATTTGGTCACCACTGGGTTTTTAATTTTTCTGTGTAGAGAGCCCTGTGTGTTTGTAACCGCAGGACTCTGCACTGTGATTGGCTGCTTCTTTATGCAATGCACAGAATTGGCTGCTTCTCTATGAAATGCACAGAACTGGCTGCTTCTCTATGCAAAGTAGAGAACTGGCTGCTTCCCTAAGCAATGCACAGAACTGGCTGATTCTCTATGAAATGCACAGAACTGGCTGCTTCTTTATGAAATGCACAGAACTGGCTGCTTCTCTATGCAATGCAGAGAACTGGCTGCTTCTCTATGCAAAGCAGAGAACTAACTGCTTCTTTGTGCAATTCAGAGAACTGGCTGCTTCTCTCTGCAAAGCAGAGAACTGGCTGCTTCTCTATGCAATGCAGAGAACTGGCTGATGGCTGTTGGGAGCTGCATGAAAACATCACAACACATGGCCTCAGTACTCCTATTAGTAGCCCTCAGCCCTGACGCAAGCAGTGGGTTGGGTTTTGGGAGGAGTTATGCAAATATCAAAATGCCTTGATTGGCGGATGTCAGTTTGGAGGAGTGGCTGTTCCTAGGCAGGCTGTATTCACATACAGAGCACTCTAGGGAACGCCCACATGCACACCTCCCAACTTTCTGAGATGGGAATGATTGAAACCTTTTAGCAAAAGTATGTAGGCATAGGACACACCCCCTGTCACGCCCTCTTAAAGGAGAATTAAAACATTTGTATACCCACACGTGCTTTTTTTTTTTTTTTTTTTTTTTTTTTTTTACTATTCCTTTATTTTGGCTTTTGAAATTTAGTAATGCAGTCATTTAGAAATTGGATGGAAGATTTAGCACTGGGAACACTTTTTAAATGATAAATAGTACATTTCATATACAGCTCTATATATCAGACCAAAATGAGGGACAAATGAGGAGGAAAGAGGGACCCTTGAAATCCGGGACAGTCGGGCGCTATGCACCTCTGCATGGTATGTGATGTGAGTCTCTCCATGATTGGAAGAACTGAAATCTTATACATGAGAGGGGCGGCCAGGGACAGTAAGGCTGGAGAGGTAAAGGCTTGATCAGCGGTCTCCAAACTGTGGCCCTTTTCTTGCCTTCATCCGGCCCTTGAGGCATTATTCCTCCACTGACACCAATGATGGGGCACTATTCCTCCCACTGACACCAATGATGGGGCACTATTCCTCCCACTGATACCAATGATGGGGCACTATTCCTCCCACTGATACCAATGATGAGGCACTATTCCTCCCACTGATACCAATGATGGGGCACTATTCCTCCCACTGACACCAATGATGGGGCACTATTCCTTCCACTGATACCAATGATGAGGCACTATTCCTCCCATTGATACCAATGATGGGGCACTATTCCTCCCACTGACACCAATGATGGGGCACTATTCCTCCCACTGACACCAATGAAAGGGCACTATTCCTCCCACTGACACCAATGATGGGGC
Source organism: Pelophylax lessonae (assembly GCF_965119305.1). Taxonomy (NCBI): domain Eukaryota; kingdom Metazoa; phylum Chordata; class Amphibia; order Anura; family Ranidae; genus Pelophylax; species Pelophylax lessonae. The sequence continues at coordinate 27,256,336 of NC_138774.1, forward strand.
ACTATTCCTCCCACTGACACCAATGAAAGGGCACTATTCCTCCCACTGACACCAATGATGGAACACTATTCCTCTCACTGATACCAATGATGGGGCATTATTACTCCCACTGACACCAATGATGGGGCATTATTACTCCCACTGACACCAATGAAAGGGCACTATTCCTCTCACTGATACCAATGATGGAACACTATTCCTCCCACTGACACCAATGATGGAACACTATTCCTCTCACTGACAGCAATGATGGGGCACTATTCCTCCCACTGATACCAATGATGGGACACTATTCCTCCCACTGATACCAATGATGGGGCATTATTACTCCCACTGACACCAATGATGGGGCATTATTACTCCCACTGATACTGAAGGCTCCATTCAGATCTGTGCGTTCTGTGAAGGGTGAACGCATGCAAAAAAAGTGACACTGAATTTGTGAAATACATTCCTGTGTTGCCCCAAACGCTGCCAGCAAATATGTTTTTGCATGCAGAAAAATGCTTGACAAAGCGAAGAGAAAAATGGACAAAGCGCAATAACCAGCGAGGTTCCGGAGCTTCTTTGGTGCATTTGTTGTGTATAGAGAAAATGAATGGGCTGCCCTATGCGTGTGACATTCCAATGCAGCCTAAGGGATCATTTCACAGATACTGCCAATACTGCCCCCTACTGTACACCTGTTGTCTTATCCCCATGAGGAGTTTTCATGGATCGGCCGTGCTGCCACCACAAAAGCCGCGTTTGGCACGTGATTACACGTGGAAGTAAAACTCACAATGACTCACCTCTCTGTCCGCCATATAAATTGGGATGTTGATGGTCGGGGGAGGTAAAACAAGAATCAACCGCCTGTTTTTACTACCCCCTCTCTTTCTCATTTCAAAACACGCATTTCCAGAGCGACAAAAGCGCATGAAAATGACTCCCTTTTCAAACTCCATGTAGCTGTTCAGATTGCTGCGCCGCGTTTGCGTTGTGTTTTAAGGCTCCGTTCCCATCTAGCAATTTGGGATTGCGGACGCAATCACCGCAATTCTGCCTGCGATTCCAAAATTGCAATGCTGGATAAACGCAGCACGGGTGTTCGGGCGCCATTCATTTTCAGCCCCAGCTCACACCAGTGCGGCTTTGAAATTGCGCTACTGTGCCATTTCAAAGCTGCTGCTGATCAGTGCTATTTGGATCTCCAATTTCATTGCCTCTTGCGACTTCATTTCACAAAGTCAATGCAAGTCGCAATGAAATCGCAGAAAAGTAGTGCAGGAACCATTTTAAAAGTCGCTGCGACTCAAGTGAACAGTTCCATTGGCGGAAATAGGGTGCGGCTTGTCGTGTGATTTTGAACTGTCAAATCGCATTGGTGTGAACAGACGCTTATAGGATGCAGGAAACGCAGCGATTCCTGTGTGTTTCTTGCACTGCATTGCAATCGCACTGTGTTCGTGCGATCTGCTGTGGGTGTCAATTAATAGTTAAAAACACCTCAAAAGCAGGTTGCAAAACAGGGCGTTTTCCTGAACCAGATCGCATGGGTGTTCATACATTTTCCAGTGCAAACAAAAAAAAAAAAATGCCAGCAGCTTTGAATGAGCTCAAATCGCACTGCACAGAATTGCGCATGCTTTGGAATTGCTGCGATTCCTGTGCGACTCATATGCGGTGTGAACCGGGGCACAATGGCAGTGCGCTGCACTCACAGCAAACTGAAATGCGCAAAATTTGTCACCCAAAAAGGAGCAGGAGCATGCGTACTGTGTGCTGACAGCATTGCAATGCGATTTGGAATGACGGGCAGAATTGTGGCGATTCTACCCACGATCCCATATTGCTAAATGTGAACGGACCCAAAGTCCTGTACGCTGCAAATCGCACCTCCCAATGATTTCTATAGGAAAACCAAAAGCGCATTAAAAACGCACCTGCGTTTTTTTTTAATCACGTGGTCGAGTTTCACAGGTGAGTGCTGGGAGACAGAAATGCAGAAAATGCACCAAAAATGCAGTGAAAAACATGTCAAAATCGCCTTTTGAGATGCGATTTCATGCATTTTTTCCCAGCAATTGCGCCTTCGGTAAAACGCAGCGGTGCTTTCAGGATACGCGGAGATGTGAGCGGCGTTTTAAATGTATTTCACAGCCTCCAGTAATGTGAGCTGACCCCGGGAGTCAGGCATGTCTGAATGCAGATTATCCTGGCCTGTGATAGCAGCCAAAGAGTCAGCGCTCCGCCACAATGGGCTCCAAGCCTCAGGATTCTAGCTCCAGGGCCCCACCTACTGGCCATCCAGGGAATAGCAGAGATATGGCAGGCCTGCGTTTACGGTGAACGCCATGGGGTTGATTTACTAAAAGAAAATAGGCTGATCACTGTTTTACCTTAGTATAGTGAATGAGGTCTGCTAACTTCCATCATCCAATCATGTGCAAGCATAAATACTGTTGTTGCTTTTTTTTTTTAATGTATTTATTTAATTTATTTTTATTTTATTATTTGTTTATTTTATTTCAGCTATTATTATTTATTTATTTTATGTTATGTTATTATTTATTTATTTTATGTTATGTTATTATTTATTTATTTTATTCAAATGTATTTATTTATTTTTACATTATTTATTTATTTATTTTATTTATTTTTTAATATCAATTTTATTTAAGGCTACATTCACACCTGAGCGTAGCGTTTTTCGCGCGTTTTTACCGCGATTTTCGCGGCGATTTTTACCGCGATTTTTACCGCGATTTTTGTGCAGGCGTTTTTAGATTCAATAGAGATCAATGGGAAACGCCTGTAATCTGCCCAAAAAGAAGCTCATGTACTTTTTTGAGCGTTGGGCGTTTTGTATACAGCTTCAAAACGCTCAGATGTGAACAGGGGCCATTGAAATGAATAGGATTTGTCTTGTTGGGCGTTTTGAGAGCTGATCCTAGAGCAGAAAAACTCCCCAAAAACGCCCCAAAACGCCTACATGTGAACGGAGCCTTAATGTATTTATTTATTTATTTTATTTTTTATTCAAGTTATTTTTTTTATTATTTGTTTATTTTATTTTAGATTATTTGTTTATTTTATTTTAGATTGTATTATTTATTTTATGTTATCTTATTTTTTTGTTTGTTTTATTCAAATGTATTTATTTATTTTCAATTATTTATTTATTTTTAATATTAGTTTTATTCAGATGTATTTATTACATGATTTTATTATTTATTTACATTTATTTTTTTATTATTTATTTTGTTCAAATGTATTTATTTGTTTCACTTTTTTATTATTTGCTTAATTTATTTTAGGTTTTATTATTTCTTTATTTTATTCAAATGTATTTATTTTAAGTTATTTTATTATTTATTTATTTTATTCAATAGTATTTTTTTATTGTATATTATTTATTTATTAATTTTTAATATTTTATTCAAATGTATTTATTCAATTTTTATTAGTTATTTTTATTTGTTTTATTTATTTTATTCAAATATATTTATTTTTTTATTTTATAATATTTGTTTATTTTAGTTTAGGTTTTATTATTTATTTATTTTATGTTATTTTATTATTTATTTATTTTATTCAAGTTATTTTTTTTATTATTTGTTTATTTTATTTTAGATTGTATTATTTATTTTATGTTATCTTATTTTTTGTTTGTTTTATTCAAATGTATTTATTTATTTTCAATTATTTATTTATTTTTAATATTAGTTTTATTCAGATGTATTTATTACATGTTTTTATTATTTATTTACATTTATTTTTTTATTATTTATTTTGTTCAAATGTATTTATTTGTTTCACTTTTTTATTATTTGCTTAATTTATTTTAGGTTTTATTGTTTCTTTATTTTATTCAAATGTATTTATTTATTTTACATTATTTATTTTATTTTATTTATTTTTAATACTCATTTTATTCAAATGTATTTATTTATTACATTTTTATGATTTATTTTTATGTATTTTTTAAATCTATTTTAGTTATTTTATTTTTTATTATTTGTTTATTTTATTTTAGGTTTTATTAATTATTTTATATTATTTTATTGTTTGTTCATTTTATTTAAATGTATTTATTTATTTTATATTAGTTATTCATTTTATATTATGTAATTATTTATGTAATTATTTATTTATTTATTTAAATAATTTTATTCAAATGTTTTTATTTATTACATTTTGTGTTCTTCATTTTTACTTATCTTTATTTTTTATTTTATTCAAATGTATTTATTTTATTTTCTGATTATTTATTTTATTCAAATTTATTATCATATTACATTTTATTCCTTTTCATCACTTTCAAGAAGCTAAGTGAAAATTCCCTTGCAATGTGAACAGCCTATTTGAATTAAGTAAATCCGCCATGGGCGTGTCCTGGGAATGAACTGAACCCATCCAGTGTCCCATCGACCTCCCAACCCTCATTCTCTCCATAAGGTGTATTCCCATGATGCTTTGTTTTTTTTTTTTTTTTTTTGGTGTGTTCCCGTGCAACGCATTTCGGCCAGCCCATAAATTTCAATGCGCTGCGCCTCATTGCCTGTCCTACGACTCTGACAAGCGATCCGATCATGGATCACTTTTTAGAGGAGCAGCAGTTTAGATGCAGTCATGCGGGAAGGAGGGGCTGCCACGTAGCGAGCCGCGACTTTCGATCGGAAGCTGGAATCAAATTGGCCGTGTGTGCTCTGATGGCTCCTCCTGTCACATGTTCCTCCAACATGCCCTACAGCCAACATGCATGCGCGGCCGCCTCCCAAAGCAATTAATTGGCATTTGCAGTGTGCTCTAAGCCAGAGCAAGGGGGCGGAGTACGGGGCGGGGCAGTGTGCACTACATGGGAAGCCAGAGCAAGGGGGCGGAGTACGGGGTGGGGCAGTGTGCACTACATGGGAAGCCAGAGCAAGGGGGCGGAGTACGGGGCGGGGCAGTGTGCACTAAGCCAGAGCAAGGGGGCGGAGTACGGGGCGGGGCAGTGTGCACTACATGGGAAGCCAGAGCAAGGGGGCGGAGTACGGGGCGGGGCAGTGTGCACTACATGGGAAGCCAGAGCAAGGGGGCGGAGTATGGGGCAGGGCAGTGTGCGCTACATGGGAAGCCAGAGCAAGGGGGCGGAGTACGGGGCGGGGCAGTGTGCACTACATGGGAAGCCAGAGCAAGGGGGCGGAGTACGGGGCAGTGTGCCCATTCTGCGCCATGCGTTAGCAGAGGGGAGGATCTGGGTGCTGGATGACTCCTCCCAGTACTCTATGTGGGGGCTGCATTCCTTTTTTTTTTAGACTTTTTTCCTTTATTTTTCACCCCGTGATCCCGCCAGTAATACACTTCCTGTCCTTGGTGACAACACTTACCTACCATGCTGGATCTATGGAGGAGACCCCTAGGGCAGGACTATAGACTCTTCCTCTTCATACCATAGGGGGAGGTGTTCTGTAGTCCCCAGTGATAGCATTCAGAAGGCAGCACAGGCAGAGAGCACAGGAATTTACCAACTGCCATGATTTCTGGCAGGATCAACAGGAAATTGTGTCTTCCCTCACTAAGAAGATACAACAAATTGCTTTCAATGGATCTGTGCAGTCATCCAGTGTGAGACTTTTCCTTCCTGTAATAAAGACCGCTCACTGCCGCTCTCTCTCCTTGTGCAGGGTGACTGGTCTGATCTCCGCCCCCTCCTGTAGATTTCTGCAGGAAGACAGGAGTAGGTGGAGCCTGCTGACCACTCCCACAGTTCTATTCTCTCTCCTTGTGCAGGGGGGGCCGTTCTTGTCTGCGCCCCATCCTGTAGATTTCTGCAGGCAGCCTGTAGTGGGTGGAGCCTGCTGGGCCCCTCCCACAGCTCTGTTCTCTCTACTTGTGCAGGATGGCCGTTCTTGTCTGCGCCCCCGTCTATAGTTTTCTGCAGGAACGCTGTAGTAGGTGGAGCCTTCTGGGCCCCTCCCATAGCTCTGCCGTCTCTCCTTGTGCAGGGTGACTAGTCTGGTCTCCGCCCCCTCCTGTAGTTTTCTGCAGGCAGCCAGTAGTAGGTGGAGCCTGCCGGGCTCCTCCCACAACTCTGCTTTCTCTCCTTGTGCAGGGTGACTCATCTTGTTGTCTACGCCCCCTCCTGTAGTTTTCTGCAGGCAGCCAGTAGTAGGTGGAGCCTGCCGGGCCCCTCCCACAACTCTGCTCTCTCTCCTTATGCAGGGTGGCCGTTCTTGTCTCCACCCCCTTCTGTAGATTTCTGCAGGCAGCCTATAGTGGGTGGAGCCTGCCGGGCCCCTCCCACAGCTCTCCTCTCTCTTCTTGTGCAGGGTGACTGGTTTTGTCTCCGCCCCATCCTGTAGATTTCTGCAGGAAGCCAGTAGTAGGTGGAGCCTGCTGGGCCCCTCCCACAACGCTGCTCTCTCTCCTTGTGCAGGGTGACTCATCTTGTCTCCGCCCCTCCTATAGTTTTCTGCAGGCAGCCTGTAGTGGGTGGAGCTTGCTGGCCCCTCCCACAACTCTGCTCTCTCCTTGTGCAGGGTGACTGGTCTAATCTCCGCCCCTCCTGTAGATTTCTGCAGGCAGTCTGTGGTAGGTGGAGTCTGCTGGGCCCCGCCCACAGCTTTGAATGAGTTATGTACAGCCTAGTGATGATGTCACTGCTACCTTTACAAGGTAATATCTGGGTTTGTAAATAATTTCATGCTCCAGCCTCCTTATATTAGTACAGCTGTTGGGGAATACAGGAAATATAAGGAGAGAGTTATTTATATGAGGGACAAGTACAAGTTATAGGGGGCGCTGCTTATTACCCTTAACTCCTCCCCTTACTCCTGACCCCTCCCCCTCTTAGTTGACATGTATATGGAGAGCTCTGCAGTGCGCCGGGGTGGGTGGTTGGAACAATTCCCCCCTCCCCCCTCCAAGTCTATGGGGAGCCAATCATATGAAAGGTGGTTAGTCCCCATTTTATCACAGTACTCTCCCTACCAGTGTCTTCATCTGCTTTTTTCTCCAGAAGAACGGCACCATCTTTGCTCAGGTATCCCCCAGGGTCAGAGTCCACTTTCCTAGACTCAGGTGTTGGCACTGTGATGACCTAGTCATGTAAGTTCTGGTGCCTGAGCAGTTATTGGCTCTGTTCACAAATGTTTGACACAGATCAGCCCCTGCTGCTGCCTCTCACCTGACATTCTACAAAGCTACAGCATTGCAGTCTGATCCCTGGGGGAGGGGAGACTGAGGAAATGCTCCTCCCTGCCTGCAGCAGACTGATGACATCATCTCCCCCTAGGCAAAGCCACTCAGTGGGGCTCAAGGACAACTTTGCTTTTGTATAAAATAAATGAAGTAGTAGCTGTATACTGGGATGTAGTAGCTGTATACTGGGATGTAGTAGCTGTATACTGGGATGTAGTAGCTGTATACTGGAATGTAGTTGCTGTATACTGGGATGTAGTAGCTGTATACTGGGGTGTAGTTGCTGTATACTGGGGTGTAGTTGCTGTATACTGGGGTGTAGTAGCTGTGTAATGGGATGTAGTAGCTGTATACTGGGGTGTAGTAGCTGTATACTGGGGTGTAGTAGCTGTATACTGGGATGTAGTAGCTGTATACTGGGATGTAGTTGCTTTATACTGGGGTGTAGTTGCTGTATACTGGAATGTAGTTGCTGTATACTGGGGTGTAGTTGCTGTATACTGGGGTGTATTTGCTGTATACTGGGGTGTAGTTGCTGTATACTGGAATGTAGTTGCTGTATACTGGGATGTAGTAGCTGTATACTGGGATGTAGTAGCTGTATACTGGGATGTAGTAGCTGTATACTGGGATGTAGTAGCTGTATACTGGGATGTAGTTGCTGTATACTGGGGTGTAGTAGCTGTATACTGTGATGTAGTTGCTGTATACTGGAATGTAGTTGCTGTATACTGGGATGTAGTAGCTGTATACTGGGGTGTAGTTGCTGTATACTGGGGTGTAGTTGCTGTATACTGGGGTGTAGTAGCTGTGTAATGGGATGTAGTAGCTGTATACTGGGGTGTAGTAGCTGTATACTGGGGTGTAGTAGCTGTATACTGGGATGTAGTAGCTGTATACTGGGATGTAGTTGCTTTATACTGGGGTGTAGTTGCTGTATACTGGAATGTAGTTGCTGTATACTGGGGTGTAGTTGCTGTATACTGGAATGTAGTTGCTGTATACTGGGGTGTAGTTGCTGTATACTGGGGTGTATTTGCTGTATACTGGGGTGTAGTTGCTGTATACTGGAATGTAGTTGCTGTATACTGGGATGTAGTAGCTGTATACTGGGATGTAGTTGCTTTATACTGGGATGTAGTAGCTGTATAATGGGATGTAGTAGCTGTATACTGGGGTGTAGTAGCTGTATACTGGGGTGTAGTTGCTGTATACTGGGATGTAGTAGCTGTATAATGGGGTGTAGTTTCTGTATACTGGGGTGCAGTTGCTGTATACTGGGGTGTAGTAGCTGTATAATGGGATGTAGTAGCTGTATACTGGGGTGTAGTAGCTGTATACTGGGATGTAGTAGCTGTATACTGGGATGTAGTAGCTGTATACTGGGGTGTAGTAGCTGTATACTGGGATGTAGTAGCTGTATACTGGAATGTAGTTGCTTTATACTGGGGTGTAGTTGCTGTATACTGGAATGTAGTTGCTGTATACTGGGGTGTAGTTGCTGTATACTGGGATGCAGTTGCTGTATACTGGGTTGCAGTTGCTGTATACTGGGGTGTAGTAGCTGTATAATGGGATGTAGTAGCTGTATACTGGGGTGTAGTAGCTGTATACTGGGATGTAGTAGCTGTATACTGGGGTGTAGTTGCTGTATACTGGGATGTAGTAGCTGTATACTGGGGTGTAGTTGCTGTATACTGGGATGTAGTAGCTGTATACTGGGGTGTAGTTGCTGTATACTGGGGTGTAGTAGCTGTATAATGGGGTGTAGTTTCTGTATAATGGGATGTAGTAGCTGTATACTGAGGTGTACTAGCTGTATACTGGGGTGTAGTAGCTTTATACTGGGATGTAGTAGCTTTATACTGGGATGTAGTAGCTGTATACTGGGATGTAGTAGCTGTATAATGGGATGCAGTTGCTGTATACTGGGATGTAGTAGCTGTATACTGGGATGCAGTTGCTGTATACTGGGATGTAGTAGCTGTATACTGGGATGCAGTTGCTGTATACTGGGATGTAGTAGCTGTATACTGGGTTGCAGTTGCTGTATACTGGGATGTAGTTGCTGTATGCCGGGATGCAGTAGCTGTATACTTTGATATAGTAGCTGTATAATGGGATGCAGTTGCTGTATACTGGGGTGTAGTAACTGTATACTGGAATGTAGTAGCTGTATACTGGGGTGTAGTAGCTGTATATTGGGATGCAGTTGCTGTATACTGGGTTGCAGTTGCTGTATACTTGGGTGTAGTAGCTGTATACTGGGATGCAGTTGCTGTATACTGGGTTGCAGTTGCTGTATACTGGGGTGTAGTAGCTTTATACTAGGATGCCGTTGCTGTATACTGGGATGTAGTTGCTGTATACTGGGTTGCAGTTGCCGTATACTGGGATGTAGTAGCTGTATACTGGGGTGTAGTTGCCGTATACTGGGATGCAGTTGCCGTATACTGGGATGTAGTAGCTGTATACTGGGGTGTAGTTGCTTTATACTGGGGTGTAGTTGCTGTATACTGGGGTGTAGTTGCTGTATACTGGGGTGTAGTTGCTGTATACTGGGATGTAGTTGCTGTATACTGGGATGGAGTTGCCGTGTACTGGGATGTAGTTGCCATATACTGGAACGTAGTTTCAGATTCAAAGCCGCATGTCAGTGCGACTTCATGCAGATGTCTCCTTTCACACTTGTGCGACTTGGGATCCAACTTGTGAGACCCCAAGTCGCAGGACATGTGAAATTCAATGTAATTCTATGAGAGTCATTCCTACTGACACTACAGAAGTCTCTGCGACTTTAGAAAAGGTTCCTGCACTACTATGATGCGAATTTGGTCCAGCAAAAGTCGCATCAAAGTCACACTGTAAAGTCACAAAGCAAGTTGCAAGACTTTGTCGTCTCACAAGTGTGAAAGGAGCTTTAGTGCCAGAGAGTGTAAAGTCGCATCAAAGTCGCACTGTAACGTTGCAATGGAAGTTTGCTGACTTTGTCGTCTCACAGGTATGAAAGGAGCCTTAGTGGTAAAGTCAGATTAAGGTCGCTTTCCAAAGTCACACTGGAAATCGTGCGACTTTGGAGTCACGCAAGTGTGAAGGGAGCCTAAATAGTTTTTTTTTTTACCTTGCTTAGGCTCCATTCACACTTAGCGTTTTGGAATCGCGGGCGGAATCGCTGTGACCCTGACTGCGATTCCATTCGATTGCTGCACAATGCGCAATTGTGTTGTGCGACAATCGCAGCAGAATCACATTCTGATTGGGGCGCTGTTTAGGCACCCAAGCGCTTCGCACATTGTGCAGCAATCGCTGCACTCTTTGAAATCGCAGGCAGAATCGCAGCAATTCTGCCTGCGATTCAAGAACGCTAAGTGCGAGTGGAGCCTAAGTGAAGTTAAAACAAAAAAAAAAAAAATATATATATATATATATATATATGTATTTACTTGCGCGACTCCAAAGTCGCACGATTTCCAGTGAACCTTGAAGAGTGCCCTTGATGCACTTGCTCGACTTCTCATGAGACTTCGGACACACAAAGTCGCATGATAAGTCGCAGTCCATTATTTTCAATGCCACCCGTTCACATCCGTGCGACTTAAAGTTGCAGCGACTTTGAGTAGGTGCCTTCACTACTTCCATTGTCATACACTGGCTTCATTCACACTTGAGCGACTCCAAAGTCACATGATTTCCAGTGCAACTTTGCAGCGCCCACTTTGTGAGCGACTTTACACAACAAAGCCTCTTTTCGCACTTGTGAGACGGCAAAGCACATGCAACTTGCATTGCGACTTTACAGTGCGACTTTGATGCAACGCTTGGTGCCACTTTTATCTGTCTTTACATTCTCTGGACCAAAGTCAGCTAAGCAGCAACCCAATCAGAATGCGATTGTCGCACAACAGGATTGCGTGGCCATTGCGGCAAACAGTGCCTTTGAAAGAAAATCGCATGAAGTTCGTGGCCCAAAAAGGAGCAGGAGCTTCTTTTTTCGGGCAACAAATGCGCATTCAAGTGAATGGGCTGGCCCTATGCGACACGCAAAATCGCTTGCAAAGTGCGAATGCAGCCATGCGGTGACCGCCTTATATGGTATTCCGCGTCCTCGGTGCGTGGCGGAGTCTCTTCTCTCGTATCGCAGATGTTGAAGTATGTCATGGGTCGCAGCAAGGGTGTGCCTGTTGCCTAAAGATATTGGCATGGAAAGGTGTCGGGGGGGGGGGGGGGGGGAAGCAATGACGGCTTGCAGCAAGTACTTGGTTGTCTGCATGAGGTAATGGGGGTGAGGGGGGGGGGGGTGTGATTGAGGGGGGGGTGATTTGTGGGGGGGGGGTGTAATGGGGGTTGATGGGGGGGGGTGATAGGTGGACATGCAATGATGGCTTGCAGCAAGTATTTGGTTGTCTGCATGGGGTGATGGGGGGGGGGGTGGTTTATTGGGAGGGGGGGGGGTTGTTTGTGGGGGGTGTGATTGGGGGAGGGTGTAATGGGGGGTGATGGGGGGACATGAAATGATGGCTTGCAGCAAATTTTTTGGTTGTCTGCATGGGGTGATGGTGGGGGGTTTGATTAGGGGGTGTGATAGGGGTGGGTGTGATGGGGATGTGATTTGTGGGGGTGTGTGTTGGGGGGGGTGACGGGGGGTTGATAGGGGGGTGATGGGGGGCATGCAATGATGGCTTGCTGCAAGTATTTGGTTGCCTGCATTGGGTGATGGTAGGGGCTGTGATTGGGGGGGGGGTGATTTGTGGAGGGGGGGGGTGGTAGGGGGGTGTAATGGGGGGTGATGGGGGGACATGCAATGATGGCTTGCTGCAAGTATTTGGTTGTCTGCATGGGGTGATGGTGGGGGGGGGGGGTGATTGGGGGGGGTGTGTGGTAGGGGGTGTGACAGGGGGGGGGGGTTGTAATGGGGTGGGTGATAAGGGGACATGCAATGATGGCATGCAGCAAGTATTTGGTTGTCTGTATGGGGTGATGGTGGGGGGGGGGGGGGTGATGGGGGGTGTGACGGGGGGGGGGGGGTTGTAATGGGGTGGGTGATAAGGGGACATGCAATGATGGCATGCAGCAAGTATTTGGTTGTCTGTATGGGGTGATGGTGGGGGGGGGGGGGTGATTGGGGGGGTGATGGGGGGTGTGTGGTAGGGGGTGTGACGGGGGGGGGGGGGTTGTAATGGGGTGGGTGATAAGGGGACATGCAATGATAGCATGCAGCAAGTATTTGGTTGTCTGTATGGGGTGATGGTGGGGGGTGTGATTGGGGGGGTGTGATTTGTGGGGGGTGTGACGGAGGGTGTAATGGGGGGTAATGGAGGGTGATAAGGGGACATGCAATGATGGCATGCAGCAAGTATTTGGTTGTCTGTATGGGGTGATGGTGGGGGGGGGGGGTGATTGGGGGGGTGATGGGGGGTGTGTGGTAGGGGGTGTGACGGGGGGGGGGTTGTAATGGGGTGGGTGATAAGGGGACATGCAATGATGGCATGCAGCAAGTATTTGGTTGTCTGTATGGGGTGATGGTGGGGGGTGTGATTGGGGGGGTGTGATTTGTGGGGGGTGTGACGGAGGGTGTAATGGGGGGTAATGGAGGGTGATAAGGGGACATGCAATGATGGCTTGCAGCAAGCATTTGGTTGTCTGCATGGGGTGACGGGGGGGTGATATGGGGAGGGGGTGATTTGGGGGGGGGGTGTAATGGGGGGATGGGGGTGTGTGATGGGGGGACATGCAGTGATGGATGGCTTTCAGCATGTATTTGATTGTCTGCATGGGGTGATGGAGGGTGTGTAATTTGGGGGGGGGGGAGTGTGATTTGGGGGTGTGATAGGGGGGGCGCCTGCACAGGAGGAAAGCTGGTGGCCGCACACTAAGATGGAAGGAAAGGATAGTCTGCCATCTGCTGCGTCTCTCCATCTGCAGAAATCTCACCCCGCTTCCTGTATGAGTCACCCGCCCGCCATGGAGAGACAGCCAGAGACAATGCACAATGGGGGACGCAGGGAGGGGGGGCGACTGTGTGCGACTGAGCGCACAAGGCATTCCTCCATCACACGCATTGTTCTCATTCTCTTCTGTCACTTTGGGGGGGGGGGGGGGGGACTTAAAACAAAAACATGCGGCTCAGCGGAGGCTGCGGGACTACAAGTACCAGCCTGACAAGACAAGCTGGGGGTTGCGGTCCTGTAGCAGTCAGCTCTTCCCTTCAGTCTTGCACAGTTGTAGCGGCTCCTCTCCCGGACTGCAATGGCTTTCTCTGATTTCACCGCACACTGTGAGCTTCTCACCATGTGCATTAGAAGCTGCAGCAAGTCAGAGAGAACCTGCTCCAATTTCTGGATGGAGGACGCCCAGCGTTATTTAGCCCTTTCCTCCGCAGCCTGACTGTCCCCTGGCCCACTGCATTCATTCTTTCAATCATGGAGGCTCAGCATCAGATGTGGGTGGGTGCAGGGCCAGGACAAAGAGGTGGGCAGGAGCTGCCCTGGGCACTGTGGTATCATGTGAGGAGGGGGGGGGGCACCACAAGAAGATTGGGAGGAGGAGATTTGTGTTGGAAGAGGAAATTTGGGGAGAAGTAGAGTGGAAGTATTGCTCTAAGAGGGGAAATTTGGGGGAGGGAGGTGCGAAGAGTGGTGATTTAGGGGGATTTATGTTGGGTGGGGGGATGAGGGGAAGAAGATTTGTTCTAGAAGAGGGGATTCGGAGGAATTTGTGTTGGGGGGGGGGAGATTTGTGCTAGGAGGGGGGATTTGTGTTGGGGGGGGGGGGGTGAAAGAAGACTTGTGCTAGGAGTGGGGATTTGTGTTGGGGGGGGGACTTGTGCTAGGAGGGGGGACTTGGAGGATTGGGGGAGGGGTGAAGGAAAGAAGATTTGTGCTAGGAGTGGGGATTTGTGTTGGGAGAGGGGGGAAGGAGATTTGTGCTAGGAGTGGGAATTCGGGGGGATTTGTGTTGGGAGGGGTTGGGGGGGGGGGTAGACTTGTGCTAGGAGTGGGGATTTGTGTTGGGAGGGGGGGGGGAAGATTTGTGCTAGAAGTGGATATTTTGGGGGGGGGGGGGTTGTGCTGGGAGGGGTGGGGGGAAGAAGACTTGTGCTAGGAGTGGAGATTTGGGGGGATTTTTGTTGGGAGGGGGTGGGGGGAGGGGAGATTTTTGCTAGGAGTGGGGATTTTTTTTTTTGGGGGGGGTGAGGGGAAGAAGACCTGTGCTAGGAGTGGAGATTTGGTGGGGATTTGTGTTGGGGGAAGAAGATTTGTGCTAGGAGTGGGGATTTGTGTTTGGAGGGGGTGTCGGGAAGAAGACTTGTACTAGGAGTGGGGATTTGTTTTGGGAGGGGGTGTGGGGGGAGAAGATTTGTTCTAGGAGTGGGGATTTGTATTGGGAAGGGGTGTGGGGGAGAAGATTTGTGCTAGGAGTGGGGATTTGTATTGGGAAGGGGTAGGGGGAAGAATACTTGTGCTAGGAGTGAACATTTGGGGGGGGGGGGGATTTGTGTAGGGGGGGGGTTTGGGGAAAGAAGACTTATACTAGGAGTGGGGATTTGTATTGGGAAGGGGTAGGGGGAAGAATACTTGTGCTAGGAGTGAAGATTTGGGGGGGGGGATTTGTTTAGGGGGGGGGTTTGGGGAAAAGAAATCTTCTTCTTGTGAAAGAAGACTTGTACTAGGAGTGGGGATTTGTGTTGGGAGGGGGGGGGGAAGATTTGTGCTAGAAGTGGATATTTTGGGGGGGGGGGTTGTGCTGGGAGGGGTGGGGGGAAGAAGACTTGTGCTAGGAGTGGAGATTTGGGGGGATTTTTGTTGGGAGGGGGTGGGGGGAGGGGAGATTTTTGCTAGGAGTGGGGATTTTTTTTTTTGGGGGGGGGTGAGGGGAAGAAGACCTGTGCTAGGAGTGGAGATTTGGTGGGGATTTGTGTTGGGGGAAGAAGATTTGTGCTAGGAGTGGGGATTTGTGTTTGGAGGGGGTGTCGGGAAGAAGACTTGTACTAGGAGTGGGGATTTGTTTTGGGAGGGGGTGTGGGGGGAGAAGATTTGTTCTAGGAGTGGGGATTTGTATTGGGAAGGGGTGTGGGGGAGAAGATTTGTGCTAGGAGTGGGGATTTGTATTGGGAAGGGGTAGGGGGAAGAATACTTGTGCTAGGAGTGAACATTTGGGGGGGGGGATTTGTGTAGGGGGGGGGTTTGGGGAAAGAAGACTTATACTAGGAGTGGGGATTTGTATTGGGAAGGGGTAGGGGGAAGAATACTTGTGCTAGGAGTGAAGATTTGGGGGGGGGGGATTTGTTTAGGGGGGGGGTTTGGGGAAAAGAAATCTTCTTCTTGTGAAAGAAGACTTGTACTAGGAGTGGGGATTTGTGTTGGGAGGGGGGGGGGAAGATTTGTGCTAGAAGTGGATATTTTGGGGGGGGGGGTTGTGCTGGGAGGGGTGGGGGGAAGAAGACTTGTGCTAGGAGTGGAGATTTGGGGGGATTTTTGTTGGGAGGGGGTGGGGGGAGGGGAGATTTTTGCTAGGAGTGGGGATTTTTTTTTTTGGGGGGGGTGAGGGGAAGAAGACCTGTGCTAGGAGTGGAGATTTGGTGGGGATTTGTGTTGGGGGAAGAAGATTTGTGCTAGGAGTGGGGATTTGTGTTTGGAGGGGGTGTCGGGAAGAAGACTTGTACTAGGAGTGGGGATTTGTTTTGGGAGGGGGTGTGGGGGGAGAAGATTTGTTCTAGGAGTGGGGATTTGTATTGGGAAGGGGTGTGGGGGAGAAGATTTGTGCTAGGAGTGGGGATTTGTATTGGGAAGGGGTAGGGGGAAGAATACTTGTGCTAGGAGTGAACATTTGGGGGGGGGGGATTTGTGTAGGGGGGGGGTTTGGGGAAAGAAGACTTATACTAGGAGTGGGGATTTGTATTGGGAAGGGGTAGGGGGAAGAATACTTGTGCTAGGAGTGAAGATTTGGGGGGGGGGGGGATTTGTTTAGGGGGGGGGTTTGGGGAAAAGAAATCTTCTTCTTGTGAAAGAAGACTTGTACTAGGAGTGGGGATTTGTGTTGGGAGGGGGTGTGGGGAAGAAGATTTGTGCTAGGAGTGGGGATTTGTGTTGGGAAGGGGGTGGGGGGGGGGGGGAGATTTGTGCTAGGAGTGGGGATTTGTATTGGGAAGGGGTAGGGGGAAGAATACTTGTGCTAGGAGTGGAGATTTGGGGGGGGGGGATTAGTGTAGGGGGGGGGGGGGTTGGGGGAAAGAAGACTTGTACTAGGAGTGGGGATTTGTGTTGGGAGAGGGTGTGGGGGGAGTACTCATTGGAAATCATGGGGTGGGGTACAACTTGTCCTGCGACTTTGCAGTCCCAAATCGCAGAACAAGTCGCACAAGTGTGACCTGAAAGTCCTGCGACTTTGCTGCAATTTTGCAGCGATTTTTGCCTTTGAATGGACCTGAAGCCATGCCTGTGTAATCTTGCAGTCTATGGATCTCAAAGTCGCATCAAAGTCAGACCACAGTAGTGCAGGGACTACTTTGAAGTCGCTGCGACTTGAAGATGCACAGATATATAACGGTACTCGTTGGAAATCACGGGGTACGACTTGTCCTGCGACTTTGCAGTCCCAAGTCGCAGGACAACTCACACTAGTGTGGGGCCTAAGTGACACTAATACAGTGATCAGTGCTAGAAAATGTGCATATCAGGGGATGTTTAAAGGGTTGGCTGTGTTCCTAGGGAGTGCTTACTAACTGTGGGGGGAGGTGCTTGTACTGTGGGAAGGCAGAGGTCTGTGTTCCTGTTTAGCAGAAGAGACACAGGATCACAGCCTTCCCTTGTCACAGATGTGCCAGAGGATCACCGGGTGCCGACGGACTCGCTGCTGATTGGCCCCCGGCTGCGTCCAATCACATCGGTAGCGGGTGGCCGGTGACACGGGAAAGCAGAATGCTGCGCAGCCGCCGTCGCCCCGCAGTATAAACTGTACGTGGGGCGGCCGGCAAGAGGATAATTCTCCGGCATCCGGTGGAAATGTCAGTTTTGGTTGGGCCGGTGATGCCTCATGTGACGGAACCCTTCCCCAGTCGCAGCTTTTATCGCATCGATTTGCGTCGCAGTTGGCCGCTCCATCGCGCGCCTCTCTACCTGCTTTGACATTTATGTGGCGTCACTCGGCTTGCTGGAGGTTGCTGCGTAGTAACGGCTGATTTTCCTGCGCTCCCCCCCTACGCCTGTGTGGGAGTGGAGGACCCCCTGCGGGGAGTCGCTTACAGCCGATCGGTGAGTGGGTTCAGGATGGAGACGGAGAGAATGCGGGCTGACGCCGCCACCGATCACCCAGCAGGGGGGGGGGGGGGAGATCGGCTGCAAGGCCTTCTTAAAGCTGAACAGAAAAGACGCAAATGCATGCAGCTCTGCAATCCGGGGCGCCGCGGGGAATGTCTGCGTTACCGTAACACGCGGCGACCGCCATTACAGCGACAGAAAGTCCTGGCACGTCTGATTTTTGGGGTATTTTGGTGCATCTGCAGCCTTTATGTTGAATGCGATGCATGCTGGAATGTGAGGGAGGCGCACGGGAATAAACGCAGCGCGCAAAATGCATCATTAACTGGCTTCAATGCCGGGCACTTTTACCCCCCTCCTGTCCAGGCCAATTTCAGAGCTCTCACACTTTGAATGACAATTGCGCGGTCATGCAACGCTGTACACAAATGACATTTTTATCATTTGTCACACAAATAGAGATTTCTTTTGGTGGTGTTTCATCACCTCTGGGGGGTTTTATTGTTTGCTAAACAAATAAAAAAGACCAAAAATTTTGAAAAAAAAAAAGTAAATTTTCTCCTTCTTGATGGGCACTGATAGGCTGCAATGATGGGCACTAATGAGAAGGCAATAATATGCAGCACTGATGGGCACTGATGGGCAGCACTGATATGCAGCATTGATGGGCACTGATAGGCGGCACTGATGGGCACTGATAGGTGACACTGATAGGCACTGATGGGCGGCACTGATGGGTGGCACTGATATGCAGCACTGATAGGCGACACTGATGGGTGGCACTGATATGCAGCACTGATGGGCACTGATAGGTGGCACTGATATGCAGCACTGATGGGCATTGATAGGTGGCACTGATATGCAGCACTGATAGACACTGATAGGCAGCACTGATATGCAGCACAGATGGACCCTGATAGGTGGCACTGATATGCAGCACTGATGGACACATGTAGACAACACTGATATGCAGCACTGATGGGCACTGATAGGCGGCAATGATATACAGCACTGATGGGCACTGATAGCCAGCACTGATATACAGCACTGATGGGCACTGATAGCCGGCACTGATATACAGCACTGATGGGCACTGATAGGCGGCACTGATATGCAGCATTGATGGGCACTGATAGGCGGCACTGATATGCAGCACTGATAGGCGGCCACTGATATGCAGCACTGATGGGCACTGATAGGCGGCACTGATATACAGCACTGATGGGCACTGATAGGTAGCACTGACATGCAGCACTGATGGGCACTGCTATGCAGCACTTATGGGCACTGATAGGCGGCAATGTTGGGCACTAATGGGCATTGATGGGCACTGAGGAGGCTGCACTGATGGGCACTGATTAGGTGGCAATGGTAAGGAGGCAGTAATATGCAGCACTGATGGGCACTGATAGGCGGCACTGATATACAGCACTGATGGGCACTGATAGGCAGCACTGACATGCAGCACTGATGGGCACCGCTATGCAGCACTTATGGGCACTGATAGGCGGCAATTATGGGCACTAATGGGCATTGATGGGCACTGAGGAGGCTGCACTGATGGGCCACTGATTAGGTGGCAATGGTGAGGAGGCAGTAATATGCAGCACTGATGGGCACTGATAGGCGGCACTAATAGGAGGCACTGATAGGCAGCACTGATAGGCGATAATGATGGGCACTGATGAGCAGCAATGATGCACGGCACTGATGGATGGCACTAATTAGCAGCACTGATGAGAAGCCACTGACAGGCTGTACTTACGGGCACTGATTATCATGGGCACAGATGGGCATCACTGGGGGACACTGGTAGGTATCACTGATGGATCTGCACTGATAATCAATGCGTTGTTTATCAGCGCAGACCCCCCCCCTCCCCCCGTCAGAAGAGCCGCATATCATCTCTTCTCTACTCGTTGTGACCAGGCCATTTATTTGCGGTTCGGCACTGCGATACTTTAACTGACATTTGTGCGGTGTGTGACGCTGTACCCAAATGCAATTTGTATTGTTTTCTTCCTACAAATAGAGATTTCTTTTTGGTGGTATTTGATCACCTCTGCGTTTTTCTTTTTTTTGCTATGAACACAAAAAGGCCGACAATTTTGAAAACAAAAACAATATTTTTTGCTATAAAACGAATCCAATAAAAAATGTTAAAAATTCAAATTTCATCCTAAATTTAGGCCAATTCGTATTCTAGGATATTATTTTGGTAAAAAAAAAAAAAAAAACCCCAATAAGCGTATATTGATTGGTTTGCGCAAAAATTATCGCGTTTACAAACTATGGGATATTTTTATTTATTTTACTTTTTTTTTCTTCCTAGCAATGACGGCGATCAGCGACTTATAGCAGGACTGCGATATTGCGGCAGACATTCTGACACTAACTGACACTTTTTGGGGATCAGTGACACTAATACAGTGATCAGTGCTAAAAATATGCACTGTCATTGTACTAATGCACAGATGTATGAGTATTATTTGTTAGCAAATATCGCCCCCCCCCCCCAAAAAAAAAAAAAACTGAGCTCTAATCTGCATGCTTACCCTCCAAGAATAAATTCCCCCTCCTCCCCAGGACAAATCCACTCCCCCTGCTGAAATTTCCCCTCCCAGGCCCACCACAAATCTTTGCCGCACCCCTCCCAGCTCAAATCTTCTCTCTCCTCAAATCCCCCAGCACAACCCCCCCCCCCCAAAAAAAAAAAACTCCTAGCACAAATTCCCTACCTCTCAAATTTCCCTCTAAGTACACATCCTCTCGCCCCCCTCCAAATCCCCCTACCAACACAAATCCCCCCCCTCCTAGCAAAATCCCCCCCCCCATAACAATTTCTCATACCAGCACAAATCCCCTCTACCATGTCACTTCTTCTAGCACAAATCCTCTTCCCCCCACCCCCTGAACACAAATACCTTCCCAAATCACCTTTCCTAGCACACATCCCCACATTTCCCCACCTACAGCAATTCTTACCCCCTACTGCCCCCCAAATTCCCCCGTCCAACACAAATCCCACACCCATCTCCTTGTGATCCCCCCCCCACCTCACATAATGCTACAGTGCCCAGGGCAGCTGCCCTCCTAGCAAAATCCCACCCCCCCATAAAAATTTGCCCTACTAGCAAAAATCCCCTCTACCATGTCACTTCTTATAGCACAAATCCTCTTCCCCCCCTCTCAACACAAAT
>NC_138774.1:27277158-27304658 GCF_965119305.1 Pelophylax lessonae
TCCCTTCCCAAATCACCTTTCCTAGCACACATCCCCAAATTCCCCCACCTAGAGCAATTCATACCCCCTACTGCCCCCCAAATTCCCCCACCCAACACAAATCCCACACCCATCTCCTTGTGGTGCCCCTTCCCGCCCACCTCACATGATGCTACAGTGCCCAGGGCAGCCGCCCCTCGTAGCAAAATCCCACCCCCCCCATAAAAATTTGCCCTACTAGCAAAAATCCCCTCTACCATGTCACTTCTTCTAGCGCAAATCCTCTTCCCTCCCCTCTCAACACAAATCCCTTCCCAAATCACCTTTCCTAGCACACATCCCTAAATTCCCCCACCTAGAGCAATTCTTACCCCCTACTGCCCCCCAAATTCCCCCATCCAACACAAATCCCACACCCATCTCCTTGTGATCCCCCCCCCCCCCACCTCACATAATGCTACAGTGCCCAGGCAGCCGTCCCTCTTGCCCACCCTTGTCCTGGCCCTGAGCTGGAGTCACCAGTCCTGGACTGTTGAGGAGCCGCGAGCGGCACCCCCCCCCAATCTATGTTCTCGGTTCATAATATAAGCTTGTTAAAAATTCAATACCGTTTCCCTTTAAGGACTTCCATACTCAAGCAGACCACCCACTGAGAGCTGTCCTAATGGTATGCGATTCCAACAGTGACGGGCAGAGAGCTCATCCTGCGTCCTCGCTGAATGATGTGCCTGCCGGACCCATCGTGACCCCCAACCGAACTATGTGCTGATTGCGTGCTGAAAGCTCAAGGAAAAGGCAAAGAAATAAGTCTTTGCTGAGACAGACGCTGTACAGTCTTCATTTCCAGGATTTCACTATGACTTTCCTGCTACAGCCATTGTAGGGGGTATCTCCATGTGATAGCACCAGCCAAATGGTCGGAGGGTACTTAAACATTTTATAGTTATTGCCAAGCTATATGACCATTATTACTAGGGGCTCCTAGGGGCACCTTCCCCTCTGCCAAGCCTTGGTGATTATGGGGGTGTGGCTATAATACACTTATCTAGGCCGGCACATAGCTCTGTGGGTTGGCCACTTTTATTTCCACGAGGATACCTTGTCACCTCAATCATATTTAGCCTCAAAACAGGTCTTCTAATGAATTTTGTCCTGGTTTAACTGCAAATCATACACCTAAGCCCTGAAGAAGGGTGAGGTTTTCTGCCGAAACGCGTCGGATAGTACTTAAACATTTTATAGTTATTGCCAAGCTATATGACCATTATTACTAGGGGCTCCTAGGGGCACCTTCTCCTCTGCCAAGCCTTGGTTAATATGGGGTGTGGCTATAATACACTTATCTAGGCCGGCACAAAGCTCTGTGGGTTGGCCACTTTCATTTCCATGAGGATACCTTGTCACCTCAATCATATTTAGCCTCAAAACAGGTCTTCTAATGAATTTCGTCCTGGTTTAATTACAAATCACACACCTAAGCCCTGAAGAAGGGTGAGGTTTTCTGCCGAAACGCGTCGGAGAGTACTTAAACATTTTATAGTTATTGCCAAGCTATATGACCATTATTACTAGGGGCTCCTAATTCCATGTCCAAGGTCATGTTACAGCCATAGTAGGGTGTATCTTCATGTGATAGCACCGTCCAAATGGCAGGAAGCTCCAAAATCTTACAGACCAGCCAGGCACCCCCCGCTCTATCTCTGTTCTACATTTCTATGTGATGGGTCAAGGTCCTTTATCACCCAAGACAAAAAGACCAAAATGGGCCCACCATGAGCTGTGATCTAATCCAGCATCATAGGTTGAAGGTTCTGCCCATCTTGGGAGCCCCTCCTGCTGAAGGGCCCAAGGCATTTGTCTCCTCTACCTACCCCTCTGTCGAGCCTTGGTAGTTATGGAGTGTGGCCAGGGCTCTTTTTCTCAGAGAAAAGGTGCAGGAACTCCCACTTTCGGGGTTACCCCTTGTCTCCACCCCCTACCCACCTCCGAGCACCGTTCCTAGGTTCCACCCCCTACCCACCTCCCAGTACTGCCCCTTTTAGAGAATAAAGAATCAAGTATCATTTGTAGTACTAAGTAATTTGTATGGGATTTGTTCATGATAATAAGAAAAGCAGTAAAATAACAACAAAGGACCCCCCAGAAACAGTAGATCCCACCAGCAACAATGGACCAGCCACAACAAAATACCCCCAGACAACAATAGACCCTCAGCAGCAACAACTGATCTCACCACAGACAGCATCAATAGACCCTCCAGCAGCCATTTACAATAGACTGTTCCCTCAACAGTGGATCCCTCTCAGCAACAACTGACCCCCCCAGCAACATAAGACCAACCCCAGCAACAATAGACCCCCTCTGTAAAAATAGATCCCTTCCGGAGACAATAGGTCCCCCAGGAGCAACAGTAGACCGCCCCGGCAACAATAACCCCCCCCCCCCCCCCGCAAAAATATATCACCTCCAGCAACAATAGATCCCCCACCAGCCAGCATCAAAAGACACCCATAGTAAAGCCCAGCACCCCTTGCCATTACTGTACATACATTCAGTGCTGGAACTGCATTCCCCTGCGTTCCCGCTGAAAAAAAGCCCTGAGTGTGGCTATGGTACACTCATCTATGCCAGCACATAGCTCTGTGGGTTGGCCACTCCTGCTGAAGGGCCCAAGGCAGTTGTCTCCTCTACCTACCCATCTGTCAAGCCTTGGTGGTTATGGAGTGTGGCTATGATACACTCATCTATGCCAGCACAAAGCTCTGTGGGTTGGCCACTCCTGCTTATGGGCCCAAGGCAGTTGTCCCTTCTGCCTACCCCTCTACCCAGCCCTGGTGATTATGGGGTCATCTCATCTATGCCAGCACAGAGGTCCATTGGCAGCCTCCATTTCCATGAGGATACTTAGCCTCAAAACAGGTCTTCTAATGAGATTGATGTGAATGTATAATAAATCTCTTCCGGCAGTAATGAAATCCTTTGACTAACATGGGAAATGTTCAGGGCTTGGTATAAATGTGGAGAAATCCAGGTTATTTCCGCTAGATCCCTTGCCAGTCTCTTTACCATCCATGTGATGAGCAGTGGTGGGACAAGGTCCTTTAGCACCCAAGACAAAAAAAACAAAATGGGCCCTCCCATGACCTGCCAACTATTCTATTCTCATAGGTTGAGGGTTCTGCCCATCTTGGGAGCACCTACTACTGAAGGGCCCAAGGCAGTTGTCTTCTCTACCTTCCCCTCTGCCAAGCCTTGGTGATTATGGGGTGTGGCTATACTACACTTATCTAGGCCGGCACAAAGCTCTGTGGGTTGGCCACTTTCATTTCCATGAGGATACCTTGTCCCCTCAATCATATTTAGCCTCAAGAGTCAAGACAGGTCTTCTAATGAATTTGGCCCTGGTTTAATTAAAAATCATACACCGAAGCCATGAAGAAGTGTGAGGTTTTCCCCCCGAAACGCGTCAGCCCTGAAGAAGTGTGAGGTTTCCCCCCGAAACGCGTCAACCCTGAAGAAGTGTGAGGTTTTCCCCCCGAAACGCGTCAGTGGTACCTAAACTTTTTATACTAATTACTATGATACATGACTGTTCTTGTTCCTAATTCCATGCCCAAGCAAGGAGCACTGGAATGGGAGGGCAGGAAACACATTTCCATTAGGAGAAAAACGTTTTTTTAGACGTTTTCAGGAGCAAATAAAGAATAAGACCTAAATTGGGCTGAAGAAATCTTTTTTTTATTTCTAATAAGGAGATGATTTCCTGCAGCTGCCGCAACCCTTTTGTCTCTGCCCCCCACCTTGTCTCAGCAGCAGAAATGATGACAGAACCCCTCCTCCAGATCCTGTGCCTCTCTGTGCTGCCATAGAGAGGATTGTTTCTGCCCATAATCTCAGCCACATGTGTCAAACACAAGGCCCACGGGCCAAATCCGGCCCTCAAGGCCATCTCATGTGGCCCTCGCATATCTCCTGCAGCTGCAGAAGAGCTCCAGCCTTTCTTTGGTCCTCCTCCAGAACCTGCACTTTCTGATTCACAGCAATGCCCCCCACTTCTCATCAGCAGCATAAGGTAAGGAGGATCACTGTGATGTAAGGGAGGGTGGAGGACTCTTGACTGCTGATGGTGGGAGTACTCTTGACATCTGGTGTGAGGGGAGGGTTACTCTGGACATTTTGTTTTACAGATACAACCGGCCCTTTGATGGCAATCATAATGCTGATGCGGCCCGTGATGAAATTGAGTTTGACAACCCTGATCTCCTTCAGATCCTGTGCTTCTCCATGCAGCCAGGGAGAGGCTAATTTCTGCCCCCCAGTCTCAGCAGTCAGTAGCAGATAGGAGGATCAAACTCCTCCTTCAGATCCTGCACCTCTCTGTGCAGCCGTATCATCCCCTCGTCTCTTCCTCCCCTGGTCCTCCTCCAGACCCTGCAATTTCTGCTTTCACGCTCCACCCCCAGCTTCTTCCCAGCAGCAGCACAAGGGGGAGTGCACTATCATGTAAGGTAGGGTGGGGGATGCTTGACTTCTGATGGTGGGGGGGGGGCTGTTGACATCTGATGTAAGGGGGGTGGGGTGCTCTGGGCATCTAGTCTTACAGATACAACCGCCCCCCTTGAGGGTAACCATGATGCTGATTCGGCCCGTGATGAAATTGAGTATGACACCCTGGCTTAGACCATGACTCATTACCATCGGACCATGCATGTGCAGACTTTGGTTGGCATTCTGACACCATTTTCTGTCCTCTTCCCACATTCTGACACCATTTCCTGTCCTCTTCCTGCATTCTGACACCATTTCCTGTCCTCTTCCCGCATTCTGACACCATTTCCTGTCCTCTTCCTGCATTCTGATACCATTTCCTGTCCTCTTCCCACATTCCGACACCATTTCCTGTCCTCTTCCCGCATTCCGACACCATTTCCTGTCCTCTTCCTGCCTTCTGACACCATTTCCTGTCCTCTTCCCGCATTCCGACACCATTTCCTGTCCTCTTCCCGCATTCCGACACCATTTCCTGTCCTCTTCCCGCATTCTGACACCATTTCCTGTCGTCTTTCCGCATTCTGACACCATTTCCTGTCGTCTTCCCGCATTCTGACACCATTTCCTGTCCTCTTCCCGCATTCTGACATAATTTCCTGTCCTCTTCCCGCATTCCGACACCATTTCCTGTCCTCTTCCCGCATTCCGACACCATTTCCTGTCCTCTTCCCGCATTCTGACATAATTTCCTGTCCTCTTCCCGCATTCTGACACCATTTCCTGTCGTCTTCCCGCATTCTGACACCATTTCCTGTCGTCTTTCCGCATTCTGACACCATTTCCTGTCCTCTTCCCGCATTCCGACACCATTTCCTGTCCTCTTCCCGCATTCCGACACCATTTTCTGTCCTCTTCCCGCATTCTGACATAATTTCCTGTCCTCTTCCCGCATTCCGACACCATTTCCTGTCCTCTTCCCGCATTCCGACACCATTTCCTGTCCTCTTCCCGCATTCTGACATAATTTCCTGTCCTCTTCCCGCATTCTGACACCATTTCCTGTCCTCTTCCCGCATTCTGACACCATTTCCTGTCGTCTTCCCGCATTCTGACATAATTTCCTGTCCTCTTCCCGCATTCTGACATAATTTCCTGTCCTCTTCCCGCATTCCGACACCATTTCCTGTCCTCTTCCCGCATTCTGACATAATTTCCTGTCCTCTTCCCGCATTCTGACACCATTTCCTGTCCTCTTCCCACACTCTGACACCATTTCCTGTCCACTTCCCGCATTCTGACACCATTTCCTGTCCTCTTCCCGCATTCTGACACCATTTCCTGTCCTCTTCCCGCATTCTGACACCATTTCCTGCCCACTTCCCGCATTCTGACACCATTTCCTGTCCTCTTCCCACATTCTGACACCATTTCCTGTCCTCTTCCCGCATTCTGACACCATTTCCTGTCCTCTTCCCGCATTCTGACACCATTTCCTGTCCTCTTCCAGCATTCTGTCACCATTTCCTGTCCTCTTCCCGCATTCTGACACCATTTCCTGTCCTCTTCCAGCATTCTGACACCATTTCCTGTCCTCTTCCCGCATTCTGACACCATTTCCTGTCCTCTTCCTGCATTCTGATACCATTTCCTGTCCTCTTCCCGCATTCTGACACCATTTCCTGTCCTCTTCCCGCATTCTGACACCATTTCCTGTCCTCTTCCCCCATTCTGACACCATTTCCTGTCCTCTTCCCGTATTCTGACACCATTTCCTGTCCTCTTCCTGCATTCTGACACCATTTCCTGTCCTCTTCCCGCATTCTGACACCATTTCCTGTCCTCTTCCCGCATTCTGACACCATTTCCTGTCCTCTTCCCGCATTCTGACACCATTTCCTGTCCTCTTCCCGCACTGGTGAAAAGGAGGCTTCCTAATGAAAGACTTACATTTTTGCCTTCCTTATTTTGCTCTACTTTGTCTGAAGCCGACTCTCGGGTCTGAAAGTTAGCACCATGAGGCTCCCCAGGTCTAACAGTTTCTGCCATCCCAGCTGGCAGGTGACACATTATGGGGTATAGTTATATATATATATATATATATATATATATATAAACAATTGCAGAGCTTTTCATCCTGCAAAACTGATGCTAGGCTATTTTCAATCCAGGTCGAATGTTAATAATTAATACAGAATGGACTGAATCAGGAAAATACAGCCTCATGGCCACTAGATGGCGCTGATGAATGATAATGAATAGATATTCATTCTCTGCTATCATCAGCTCCATCTAGTGGCCAAAATGTGCAATTTTTATGATTCACATTATTCCTATCAATAAAAGGACCTGGAGACAAAATAACCTAATAACATTCGATTTAGCCAGCCTTTGCACAGAATGAATATACAGGCTCACTAGATATAACAATTGCTGCTCCTAACACAGGGGTCTTCAAAAAAAAACAAAAAAAAAACAGATGACACATAATGGGGTGTATTTATATAAAAAAATAAATATGCTGAGATTGTCATTCTGCAAAACTGCATTTACATTCTCTCTGTGCAAATGCCAGAAACATTTAATGCTACTAGGCTATTTCCTCTCCAGGCCGAATGTTAATTATATCATGCAGAACAGACTGAATTGGATGGAGCTGTAGAATCATAGTAAATAATTCTTTTTTATTCATCAGCTCCACCTAGTGGCAATATTGTGGTATTTTTATGATTTACATTATTCTTATCAATGAAGACCATCCGACCCGGTGATAAAATAACCTAATAACATTCGATTTAGCCAGTCTTTGCACAGAATGAATATACAGGCTCACTAGATATAACAGTTGCTGCTCTTAACAGATAACACATAATGGGGTGTATTTATAAAAAAAAAAATAAAAAAAATTAGCAGAGCTATAGGTGTCATCCTGCAAAACTGCATTTACATTGTCTCTGTGCAAATGCTACTAGGCTATTTTCTCTCCAGGCTGAATGTTATTATATTATGCAGAACAGACTGAATTGGGAAAATTCTGCCTCATGGCCACTAGATGGAGCTGATGAATCATAGTAAATAATTATTTATTTATTCTCTATTTTCTCTATTCGCTATTTTCTCTCCAGGCCGAATGTTATTATATTATGCAGAACAGACTGAATTGGGAAAATTCTGCCTCATGGCCACTAGATGGAGCTGATGAATCATAGTAAATATTTATTTATTCTCTATTATCATCAGCTCCACCTAGTGGCGATATTGTGGTATTTTTATGATTTACATTATTCTTATCAATGAAGACCATCCGAC
Source organism: Pelophylax lessonae (assembly GCF_965119305.1). Classification (NCBI taxonomy): domain Eukaryota; kingdom Metazoa; phylum Chordata; class Amphibia; order Anura; family Ranidae; genus Pelophylax; species Pelophylax lessonae. The sequence continues at coordinate 27,284,935 of NC_138774.1, forward strand.
CTGGTGACAAAATAACCTAATAACATTCGATATAGCCAGCCTTTGCACAGAATGAATATACAGGCTCACTAGATATAACAGTTGCTGCTCTTAACAGATAACACATAATGGGGTGTATTTATAAAAAAAAAAAAAATAAATTAGTAGAGCTACAGTAGTAATCCTGCAAAACTGCATTTACATTCTCTCTGTGCAAATGCTACTAGGCTATTTTCTCTCCAGGCCAAACGTTATTATATTATGCAGAACAGACAGAATTGGGAAAATTCTGTCTCATGGCCACTAGATGGAGCTGATGAATCATAGTAAATAATTATTTATTTATTCTCTATTTTCTCTATTCGCTATTTTCTCTCCAGGCCAAATGTTATTATATTATGCAGAACAGACAGAATTGGGAAAATTCTGCCTCATGGCCACTAGATGGAGCTGATGAATCATAGTAAATAATCATTTATTTATTCTCTATTTTCTCTATTCGCTATTTTCTCTCCAGGCCGAATGTTATTATATTATGCAGAACAGACTGAATTGGGAAAATTCTGCCTCATGGCCACTAGATGGAGATAATGAATCATAGTAATTCACTTTTTATTTATTCTCTATTATCATCAGCTCCACCTAGTGGCAATATTGTGGTATTTTTATGATTTACATTATTCTTATCAATGAAGACCATCTGACCTGGTGACAAAATAACCTAATAACATTCAATTTAGCAAGTCTTTGCATAGAATGAATATACAGGTTCCCTAGGTATGACAGTTGCTGCTCTCAACAGATGACACATAATGGGGTGTATTTATAAAAAATAAATTAGCATTGCTTGTCATCCTGCAAAACTGCATGTACATTCTCTCTGTGCAAATGCCAGAAACATTTAATGCTACTAGGCTTTTTCCTCTCTAGGCCGAATGTTAATTATATTATACAGAATAGACTGTATCAGGAAAATTCTGCCTTATGGCCTCTAAATGGCGCTAAAATATTTTTCTCCAGGTTGAATGTTGTAAATTTATACCGAATGGACTGAATCAGGAAAATATGGCAATATGGCCACTAGAGGGAGCTGTTAAATCATAGTAAATTCATTCTCTGTTATCATCAGCTCCATTTAGTGGCCAAAATGTGCCATTTTTATAATTCACATTATTCTTATGAATAAAGATCATCCGAACCGGAGAAAAAATAACATTCAATTTTGCCAGCCTTTGCACAGAATGAATAAACAAGCTCCCTAGGTTCAACAGATGACACATAATTGGGTGTATTTAAAAAAAAATACACAGAGCTATTCATCCTGCAAAACTGCATTTGCATTCTCTCTGTGCAAATGGCAGAAAAATTGAATGCTACTAGGCTATTTCCTCTCCAGGTCGAATGTTATTATATTATACAGAATTGACTGAATCAGGAAAATTCTGCCCTATGTCCTCTAAATGGCGCTGATGACTCATAGTAAATATTCATTCTCTGTTATCATCAGCTCCATCTAGTGGCCAAATGTGCTATTTTTATTATTCACATTGTTCCAAAGAATAAAGATCATTCAACCTGGAGACAATAATAACCTAAAAACATTTGATTTTGTCAGTCTTTGCACAGAATGAATATACAGGCTCCCTAGGTATGACAGCTGCTGCTCTCTACAGATGACATATAATGGAGTGTATTTATTAAAAAAAAAAAAAAAAATGAGCAGGGCTAGTCATCCTGCAAACCTGCATGTACATTCTCACTGTGCAATGCCAGGAAAATTGAATGTTACTAGACTATTTTTTCTTCACGTCGAATGTTAATAATTTATACAGAACGGACTGAATCAGGAAAATAAGGCAATATGGCCACTAGAGGGAGCTGATGAATCATAGTAAATAAATATTAATTCTCTGTTATCATCAGATCCACCTAATGCCCAAAATGTGTTGGTTTTATCATTCACATTATTCCTATGAATATAGATCATTCGACCTGGAGACAAAATAACCAGTTAACATTCGAATTTTGCCAGCCTTTGCACAGAATGAATATACAGGCTCCCTAGGTTCAACGAATGACACATAATTGGGTGTATTTATAAAAAATATGCAGAGCTTGTCATCCTGCAAAACTTATTTTACATTCTCTGTGTGCAAATGCCAGAAAAATTGAATGCTACTAGGCTATTTCCTTTCCAGGTCGAATGCTATTATATTATACAGAATAGACTGAATCAGGAAACTTCTGCCTTATGGCCACTAGATGGAGATGGAGCTAGTAAATAAATATTTATTTATTCCCTATTATCATCAGCTCCACCTAGTGGTCATAATGTTGTGTTTTTATGATTTACATTATTCTTATGAATGAAGAGCATCCGACTTGATGACAAAATAATCTAATAACATAAAATTTTGCTGGCCTTTGCACAGAACGAACATACAGGCTCTCTAGGTATGACAGTTGTTGCTCTCAGCTGGAAAGTGACACATGGGGTGTATCTAAAAAAAAAAATGCAGAGCTATTCATCCTGTAAAGCTGCATGTACATTTGTTCTGTTACACACAATACTGCATACTTGCGGTAATGTGTGCGGTCACGCATGTGTTACCATAATGGGTAAATGTAAATCTGAAGGGGAGCACAGTATAGGCAGAATAACAGGCCCACGTTTTATGCGTCCTGAATGGCATTGCAGCGCACCTTGCCAATGAACATGCGTTGCAGGGTTCTGCCAGCAATGATGCATGTACCATTTTGATTGGGCTGCCTTAATGCAACACAAAAAGTGTGGGATATCCCACCTTATAGGTAATGATATATGGCTTGTCTTGTGATGGGTGGCTGCATACAACCTAATTGTGTTCCCACAATGTAAATCAAATAATAAAAGTGTATGTTGTTGTGCCTAATGCCCTTGGTAGTGTCAGTAAAATAATTGTGTTGATACTCCTGGTGAAGTCACATGAAAACCCTGATGAAGTCATGTGATATCCCTAATGAAGTCACATGACACTCCTGATGAAGTCACGTGATACCCCTGATGAAGTCACGTGATACCCCTGATGAAGTCACGTGAAAACCCTGATGAAGTCATGTGATACCCCTGATGAAGTCATGTGATATCCCTGATGAAGTCATGGGATACCCCTGATGAAGTCATGGGATACCCCTGATGAAGTCACGTGAAAACCCTGATGAAGTCATGTGATACCCCTGATAAAGTCACGTGATACCCCTGATAAATTCACATGATACCCCTGATGAAGTTGCATGATACCCCTGATGAAGTTGCATGATACCCCTGATGAAGTCACGTGAAAACCCTGATGAAGTCAAGTGATACCCCTGATGAAGTCAAGTGATATCCCTGATGAAGTCAAGTGATATCCCTGATGAAGTCGCATGATACCCCTGATGAAGTCGCGTGATACCCCTGATGAAGTCGCGTGATACCCCTGATGAAGTCGCGTGACCGTGATGACACGTGTAGGGTGAGTCAGGTGACAATGCTACACACAGGAAGTGATGTGAGAACCTTTGTATCCTGCTGTCCATTACAGGAACTGTTTGTTTAAAACTTAAATGTAAGTTACTACTTTTAAATAAATACCTACTTTGAAATTACTACACCATGAGGACCCCTTTTTTTTTGCACAGATCTTAATATGGAGAAAAAAACACTGTTCTAAGGGGCCTCACACCCCACTAAAGAAAGGGTATCTGGATATACAGTGGAACAAACAAGGACAAGGAGGACGCAAGAAGAGCCCACCGTGCATGATAGTAAATGGGGGAGGGGGTAGAGACATTAGAGGGAAAGGGCAGTAAAGGGGCACAGTAATAATGTAAGGACAACAAATACAGAGGGGAGGGGAGGGGGATGGGTCACAGTGTTAAGAGAAGAATAAAAAAGGCGACACACTATAAGATTATTGATAGTAAAAGGGGGTAGCCATTAAAGGGAGAGGACAGTAAATGGGGGAACAGTATGGCTCAATGACAGCAAAGGGGGGACTACACTAATGACAATGGGACTACAAATCGGAAGTGGGGGGGGGTCACAGTGTAGGGTAATAACATAAAAGGGGGCACACTGTTGGAGTAATGATAGTAAAAGGGGGGAGACTTTAAGGGCCCATTCACACCAGAAACTGCGCATTTACTGTACATTTTTGCATGTGCAGTGACGTGCATTTGACGCACATTTGCATGCATTTGCGGAGCATTTTTCCTACGCTTGTATTTCCTTTGAGATCACTTCCCTCTTCTTTCTTCTTTGGGCTTTTATGTGCACTGAATTACGGTGCATTACGGTGCATTACGGTACGTTACGGTGTATTACGGTGCGTTGGCGGACCTTAGATTGTGAGCTCCTTGAGGGCAGGGACTGATGTGAATGTATAATAAATATGTAAAGCGCTGCATAAATTGAAGGCGTTAGATAAGTACATATTAATAGTCGTAATAAATAAATGGGGACGTATTAATGGAGAAGACAGTAAAGGGGGGCACAGTATAAAGGAATTTACAGCAGAGAGAGGCACAGTAATGATGGGGAGGGGCAGTGGCCGCCGGTGCGTTGGGGGCGTAGGGGTGCCGTCCCCCCTATCCATGTATCCGGCCCCCTAATCTACATGCAGGGCGCCAGACGCATGGAGTTCAATGGGGCTTTTTTTTTTTTTAATCACCTAATTAGAGCCAGAGGCTCTAATAGGCTTCAGAAAAGGGTGGATCCAGGGGGCAGAGCAGTGCGCCCCGAGCCCACCCATTGTGTGACAATAGCGAATGAAAATTCACTATTGTCACACGGATCCTCCTCCTGGCCAATCAGGAAGCGGGTCCGAGACCCGCTTCCTGATTGGCTGAAAGGCAAGCCCCATGCCATTGACCGAGGAGGAGGCGGGAGGACTCGAGGAGACGCCGGGGGACTGAGGAGAAGCCGCCGCTGCCTGAGGTAAGTGCACTGGTCTCGCGGGGGGGGGGAGGGGGGGGGCACGCTTACGCTGGTCACTCTGCATTGAAAGGGGGCACGCTGGTCTCTGTGCATTGAAAGGGGGCACGCTGGTCACTCTGCATTGAAAGGGGGCACGTTGGTCTCTGTGCATTGAAAGGGGGCACGCTGGTCTCTGTGCATTGAAAGGGGGCACGCTGGTCACTCTGCATTGAAAGGGGGCACACTGGCATCTCTGCATTGAAAGGGGGCACACTGGTCTCTGTGCATTGAAAGGGGGCATGCTGGCATCTCTGCATTTGAAGGGGGCACACTGGTCTCTATGCATTGAAAGGGGGCACGCTGGTCTCTCTGCATTGAAAGGGGGCACGCTGGTCACTCTGCATTGAAAGGGGGCACGCTGGCATCTCTGCATTGAAAGGGGGCACGCTGGCATCTCTGCATTGAAAGGGGGCACACTGGTCTCTGTGCATTGAAAGGGGGCATGCTGGCATCTCTGCATTGAAAGGGGGCACGCTGGTCTCTATGCATTGAAAGGGGGCACGCTGGCATCTCTGTGCATTGAAAGGGGGCATGCTGGCATCTCTGCATTGAAAGGGGGCACGCTGGTCTCTATGCATTGAAAGGGGGCACGCTGGTCTCTATGCATTGAAAGGGGGCACGCTGGTCTCTATGCATTGAAAGGGGGCATGCTGGCATCTCTGCATTGAAAGGGGGCACGCTGGTCTCTATGCATTGAAAGGGGGCACGCTGGTCTCTGTGCATTGATTACTGAAGGCCCCTTTCACACTTTTGTGACCTCAAAGTCACGCAATTTTTTACAGCGTTTTTTAATGAAAAGCAATGCCTATTACATTTTTCTGTTTGCGTCCCCCCCAAACATTTTGAGCACCAGCGGCCACTGGGGAGGGGGAAGAAAAGGAATGACAGTACAGGGGACACAATATGATTTTTGTTTATTGTAGAGTGTGATTGGCTCTCTGTATACGGGTGGGGCCGTGTCTGGTGCAGACTGTCCTGGGATGTGATCCCAGAGCTGCGTGTCTGTCCCCGCCGTGTATGTGACGCGGGGCGACTCTCGGGGACAGCGTGTGACTCTACATTAGCATTTCAAGGCCGGCCAATGACAATCCTGCCGTTGTGCTCGGCCTCCAGCTGTGACATCACGGAATACAGCAACCTCATGTCACCCCCTCTGCCATCCATCTACGGAGAGAACACTTCTCCGACACTTCCTTCCTGTCCTCATCTCACTGCCAACCTCACACCCTGTACACAGGATACGTCACAACGGCAGCTTTCTTCACACCATACAATCCGATTGTACAATCTCCTTTAGGCTGACCATACACTATACTATACAATCCGATTGTGCAATCTTGTTTAACCACTTGCCGACTGCGCACAGTATATTTACTGCGGTGGTCAGCCCCTCACAGGCAGAGTGACGTATATATACGTCGCTAGCCTGTGAGGCTCTGGGGAGCGAGCGCGCACCGCCGGTGGCGTGCTCCCGCTCCGTCATGGACCCCCCCCCCCCGCGCGTGTGACCGGTGGACCCGATGTCCGCCGGTCACTCGGCGATCGTCGGGGGAGAGGGAGAAAGGCAGGCAGGCTGTGTAAACAAGCCGCCTGTCATTCTCCCCTGTGTAAGAACAGTGATCATACGGTTCTACTATGTAGGACCGTTGATCATTGTTCCTACACTTCAAGCCACAGCCAATCACAGTTAGAATCACGCCTCTAGGGACACACACAGCCCCTCCCTCTCAAATAAAGTTAACCCCTTCACTGCCAGTGTAATTTTACAGCAGCAGTGCATATATATAGCACTGATTACTGTAGTAATGTCACTGGTACCCCCAAAAGTGTCAAAAATGTCAGTCAAGGGTCCGATCTGTCCGCCGCAATGTCGCAGTCCCGCAAAAAAAAAATCGCAGATCACTGCCATTACACGTTAAAAAAAAACCACCAAAAATGACAAAAATCTTTCCCTTTGTTAGTAAACGCGATAACTTTTGCGCAAACCAATCAAAATACGCTTTTTGCGTTTTTTTTTAACCAAACATAGGTAGCATAATACAAATAGGCCGAAAATGTTAAAAAATTTTGATTTTTACATTTTTGGGGGGGGAATTTCAAAAAATGTGAAAAATATTGTTATTTTTGCAAAATTGACGCTCTTTTTTTGTTTATAGCGCGTGATCAAAAAATCGCACAGGTGATCAAATACCACCAAAAGAAATCTCTGTTTGTGGGAAAAAAAAAGGACGTCAAATTTGTTTAGGTACAGTGTCGCACGACCGCGCAATTGTCCTTTAAAATCACGCAGTGCCGAATCGCAAAATACCCCCTGGTCAGGAAGGGGGTAAAATCTTCCGGGGCTTAAGTGGTTAACCACTTGGAGCCCATGCTATAGCCTAAAGATGGCTACAGCACGGGCCTAAAATGCTAAGGGGGCTTAAATAGATGTCCTCCCATTCTCGCACTGCCCGCGCGCCCTCTGGGGCAGCGGCGCATTGTGATCGCTGTGTCTTTGGGACTGATCACAGAGCAGGGTAAATGACAGCTGATCATGGAAGTAGACAGAAGCCCAAAATATCTAGCAGTGTGAAAAAAAATAAAAAACGTCGAGCGTCTAATTGCGGTCTCCCTCGCTACAGGCTCTGGTCGCTCCCCGTCGCAGTGTTGCTGTTTTTTTTTTTCATGTAACCTAGTTTCGGATCAGCGCTGTCAGTTGAAGGATTACTTTCGCTGAGACCCAGAATGCTCGGGCATTATAGATGCATGCAAACATCGCTGCGCTCTCCCTCTACCTGCTCTCCAATCTCCAGCCCCGGTTGGCGCTCAGCACCCGGGATATATTTAGATTGGTTGGCGGTAACCTTATTTGACACAATTTCCCGGCAATTCAAGACGCTAAGCTGCTGGCGGGTGGAGACACTGACATGGATTGTAATTCAGATGTCCTTCCCCTAAGCTACAAACCCATTGCTGGAGATTGAGGATGGTTTATATATATATATATATATGAAGGTCATTAGCCTAGGACTTGCCTATGTGATTTTGGGTTTTGGGGGGGCATTTGGGGGGGGGGGGGCAACGCAACCACACACACAGGTAATGCGATTGGTAGGGATTTGCTGGAACCCTCCATAGGGGATTCAGCAGCTGGTCCGACTCTTAACCTTCATTACAGAAGTAGAGAAACTCTTCGCGATCGCTCGTAGCAGAATTGCGCTGACCGCAGACAGGTAGATGTCCCCATAAGAAGAGCGGATAGGGAGACACCAACCCTCCTAACTCTAGGAAATCATAGAAGACACAAATTTGGTTACGGTTAAAAAAAAAAAAAAACGGTAAAAGAAAGAAAAAGAAGACACAAATTAACCATTTGACCTCCCATTCATAACCAGGACATTTTTTTGCGATACGGCACTGCATCATTTTAACTGACAATTGCGCGATCGTGCAACGCTGTATACAAATAAAATAAATGTCATTTGTTTCCCACAAATAGAGCTTTCTTTTGGTGATATTTGATCACCTCTGCGTTTTTTTTTTGCGATATGGCACTGCACATAGGCGTGCGCACAGGGTGTGCCAGGTGTGCCTGGGCACACCCTAATCACCCCATGTGGTGCATATTCTCCCGGTTTAGACCCCGTTCACACAGGGGCGATGCTACTTGCTGGGGCGACCTGTGAAGTCCCGTTCACCGCGACCTCGGAGCGGCATGCACGGACTTCATATCATTGACGTCAATGCAGGTCGCCTCCAGGTCGCCCCAAAGTAGTACAGGACCCTTTTTGTAAGTCAGAGCGACTTGTGTCGCTTCTATTAGAACTGGTCCTGTGCTAATCAATGGTAGGCGAACCACCGCAACTTGTCAGGCGACCAAGTCGTCTGACCAGTCGCGCTAGTGTGAATGGGGACTTAGAGTCCTGATTTTTCACCAAAGCCCCCTTTCTGGGCTCCTATAAAATAAAAAATAAATAAAAAATTGTAAAAAAATTAAAAATAATATAATAAAAATAAAAACTACTGACATGGGTCACTGCCCTACTGACACCAATCTCTGCCCTACTGGCACCAATCTCTGCCCTACTGACACCAAACTCTGCCTTACTGACACCAAACTCTGCCTTACTGACACCAATCTCTGCCCTACTCACACCAAACTCTGCCCTACTGACACCAATCTCTGCCCTACTGACACCAATCTCTGCCCTACTGACACCAAACTCTGCCTTACTGACACCAATCTCTGCCCTACTCACACCAAACTCTGCCCTACTGACACCAATCTCTGCCCTACTGACACCAATCTCTGCCCTACTGACACCAAACTCTGCCTTACTGACACCAATCTCTGCCCTACTCACACCAATCTCTGCCCTACTGACACCAAACTCTGCCCTACTGACACCAAACTCTGCCCTACTGACACCAATCTCTGCCCTACTCACACCAATCTCTGCACTACTGACACCAATCTCTGCCTTACTGACACCAAACTCTGCCCTACTGACACCAATCTCTGCCCTACTGACACCAATCTCTGCCCTACTCACACCAATCTCTGCCCTACTCACACCAATCTCTGCCTTACTGACACCAAACTCTGCCCTACTGACACCAAACTCTGCCCTACTGACACCAATCTCTGCCCTACTGACACCAATCTCTGCCCTACTGACACCAATCTCTGCCCTACTCACACCAAACTCTGCCTTACTGACACCAATCTCTGCCCTACTCACACCAAACTCTGCTCTACTCACACCAATCTCTGCCCTACTCACACCAAACTCTGCCTTACTGACACCAAACTCTGCCCTACTGACACCAAACTCTGCCCTACTGACACCAAACTCTGCCCTACTGACACCAAACTCTGCCCTACCGACACCAAACTCTGCCCTACTGACACCAATCTCTGCCCTACTCACACCAAACTCTGCCCTACTCACACCAAACTCTGCCCTACTGACACCAAACTCTGCCCTACTGACACCAATCTCTGCCTTACTGACACCAAACTCTGCCCTACTGACACCAAACTCTGCCCTATTGACACCAATCTCTGCCCTACTGACACCAAACTCTGCCCTACTGACACCAAACTCTGCCCTATTGACACCAAACTCTGCCTTACTGACACCAAACTCTGCCTTACTGACACCAATCTCTGCCCTACTCACACCAAACTCTGCCTTACTGACACCAATCTCTGCCCTACTGACACCAAACTCTGCCTTACTGACACCAAACTCTGCCCTACTCACACCAATCTCTGCCCTACTGACACTGTCAGTATATATACACATGCACGCACCCACATATGTGTTTGAGATATGGGGTGCACACCCTAATGCAATAGGCTGTGAACACCTGTGGCACTGCATTATTTTAACTGACAAATGCGCGATCGTGCAACGCTGTAATGAAATAAAATGGATGTCATATGTTTCCCACAAATAGAGATTTCTTTTGGTGGTATTTGATCACCTCTGCGGTTTTTATTTTTTTGCGCTATAAACAAAAAAAGACTGGCAGTTTTGAAAAAAAAAAAAATAATATTTTCTTTTACTTTCTGCTATAAAACATCCAATAAAAAATAATGTCAAAAATTATCTACAAACTATTGGATATATACTGGAATTTTTCTTTTTTTCTCTTCTTTATACTAGTAATGGCGGCAATCAGTGACTTATAGAGAGACTGCGATATTGTGGCGGACAATCTGACTCTAACTGACACTTTTGACACCGTGGGAACCAGTGACACCAATACAGTGATCAGTGCTAAAAAAAAAAAAAAAAAAAACACAATTAGAATATATATATATATATATATATATATATATATATATATATATATATATATATATATCATTCATTTTTAGACCAATATGTATTCTGCTACATATTTTTGTTAGAAAATTCCAATAAGCGTATATTGATTGGTTTGCGCAAAAGTTATATTATCTACAAACTACAGGATATATACTGGAATTTTTTTTCTTTATACTAGTAATGGCAGCCATCAGTGACTTATAGAGCGACTGCAATATTGCGGTGAACAATCTGACACTAACTGACACTTTTGACACTGTGGGAACCAGTGACACCAATACAGTGATCAGTGGTAATAAAAAAAAAAAAATGACAATTTGAAAAAAAATATATATAATTCGTTTTTTGGCCAATATGTATTCTGCTTTTCTTTTTTTTTTTTGTTAAAGAAATAAAATCCCAACAGTGGAATTTTTCTTTCTTTTTTTTTTTTTCTTTATACTAATAATGGCGACCATCAGGGACTTATAGAGAGACTGCGATGATAAAAATATATATATATATATATATATATATATATCTATATCTATCTCATTCATTTTTAGACCAATATGTATGCGGCTACATATTTTTGTTAGAAAGTTCCAATAAGCGTATATTGATTGGTTTGCACAAACGCTATATTATCTACAAACTATGGAATATATACTGGAATTTTTCTTCTTTTTTTTTTCTTTATACTAGTAATGGCAGCCATCAGTGACTTATAGAGAGACTGCGATATTGCAGCGGACAATCTGACTCTAACTGACACTTTTGACACTGTGGGAACCAGTGACACCAATACAGTGATCAGTGGTAATAAAAAAAAAAAAAAAAATGACAATTTGAAAAAAAATATATAGAATTCATTTTTAGGCCAACATGTATTCTGCTACATATTTTTGTTAAAAAAATTCCAATAAGCATATTTTGATTGGTTTGCGCAAAAGTTATATTATCTACAAACTACGGGATATATACTGGAATTTTTCTTTTTTTTTTTCTTTATACTAGTAATGGCAGCCCTCAGTGACTTATAGAGTGACTGCAATATTGCGGGGAACAATCTGACACTAACTGACACTTTTGACACTGTGGGAACCAGTGACACCAACGCAGTGATCAGTGGTAATAAAAAAAAAAAAACTAAAAAAAAAAAAAAAATGACAATTTGAAAAAAAATATATATAATTCGTTTTTAGGCCAATATGTATTCTGCTTTTTTTTTTTTTTTTGATAAAGAAATAAAATCCCAATAGCGGAATTTTTCTTTCTTTTTTTTTTTCTTTATACTAGTAATGGTGACCATCAGGGACTTATAGAGAGACTGCGATAAAAAAAAAAAACACAATTAGAAAAAATATATATATATATATATAATTCATTTTTAGACCAATATGTATTCGGCTACATATTTTTGTTAGAAAATTCCAATAAGCGTATATTGATTGGTTTGCGCAAACGCTATATTATCTACAAACTATGGAATATATACTGGAATTTTTCTTCTTTTTTTTTTCTTTATACTAGTAATGGCAGCCATCAGTGACTTATAGAGCGACTGCGATATTGCGGTGAACAATCTGACTCTAACTGACACTTTTGACACTGTGGGAACCAGTGACACCAATACAGTGATCAGTGGTAATAAAAAAAAAAAACAAAAAAAAATGACAATTTGAAAAAAATATATAGAATTCATTTTTAGGCCAATATGTATTCTGCTACATATTTTTGTTTATAAAAATTTCAATAAGCGTATATTGATTGGTTTGCGCAAAAGTTATATTATCTACATACTACGTGGTATATACTGGAATTTTTCTTTTTTTTTTTTTCTTTATACTAGTAATGGCAGCCATCAGTGACTTATAGAGAGACTGCGATATTGCAGCGGACAATCTGACTCTAACTTACACATTTGACACTGCACTGTGGGAACCAATACAGTGATCAGTGGTAATAAAAAAAAAAAAAAAAATCACAATTTGAAAAAAATATATATATAATTCATTTTTAGGCCAATATGTATTCTGCTTTTTTTTTTTTTTGTTAAAAAAAATCCCAACAGTGGAATTTTCCTTTCTTTTTTTTCTTTATACTAGTAATGGTGGCCATCAGAGACTTATAGAGAGACTGCGATATTGCGGCGAACAATATGACACTAACTGACACTTTTGACACTGTGGGAACCAGTGACACCAATACAGTGATCAATAGTAATAAAAAATTTTAAAAAAATGACAATTTGGAAAAAAAATATATAGAATTCATTTTTAGGCCAATATGTATTCTGCTACATATTTTTGTTTAAAAAATTCCAATAAGCGTATATTGATTGGTTTTACGCTAACATTATATTATCTACAAACTACGGGATTTATACTGGAATTTTTTTTTCTTTATACTAGTAATGGCAGCCATCAGTGACTTATAGAGAGACTGCGATATTGCGGCGGACAATCTGACTCTAACTGACACATTTGACACTGTGGGAACCAGTGACACCAATACAGTGATCAGTGGTAATAAAAAATAATGACAATTTGAAAAAAATATATATAGAATTCATTTTAGGCCAATATGCATTCTGATAATTTTTTTTTGTTAAAAAAAAAAAAAATCCCAATAGTGGAATTTGTCTTTCTTTTTTTTTTCTTTATACTAGTAATGGCGGCCATCAGTGACCTATAGATAGACTGCGATATTGCGGCGGAAACATCTGACACTAACTGACACTGTGGGAACCAGTGACACCAATACAGTGATCAGTGGTAATAAAACACAAAAAAAATGACAATTTGAAAAAAAATATATAGAATTCATGTTTAGGCCAATATGTATTCTATTTAAAAAAAAAAAAAAAATCCCAATACGCATATATTGATTGGTTTGCGCAAAAATTATAGCGTCTACAAACTATAGGATATATACTGGAATTTTTATTTTATTTTTATACTAGTAATGATAGCGATCATTGACTTATAAATTTGGCAGACAATCTGACACTAGCTGACACTTTGTGGGAACGGGTGACACTAATACAGTAATCGGTGATAAAAATATGCACTGTCACTGTACTAATGACACTGGCTGGGAAGGGGTTAAACATCTAGGGTGTTCAAAAGGATAAAGTTGTGCCTAGCCAGTGTTTATGTGTGCACAGTGTACTGCTTTTACTAAGGGAAGTGCTGTATTTTAATCCATCTCTTGCCCCCTATCAGAACAGAGCTCTGCCTTGTTATCCTGACGATCGGCGGGTGACGGTGGACATCCATTTGCCGGCACCCACTGATTGGCTTGACAAATCACAGCTCCCCTCCTTCCTGGGGGTGTCAGATCACGCACAGAAGAGCCGCTTTGCCTCCGTACATCCTTGTGATTGACCTCCAGCCTTCCCTTCAGTCTTGCACAGTTGTAGCGGCTCCTCTGCTGCACTGAAATGGCTTCCTCTGATTTCCCTGCACACTGTGAGCTTCTCACAATGTGCACTAGAAGCTGCAGCAAGTCAGAGCTCCTCCCATTTCCTGGCTGGAGGACGTAGCCCTTTCCTCCCTAGTCTGACTGTCCCTGGCCCCGCCCCTCTTCGTTCATTGGATTTCATTTCTTCCAGTCACGGAGGCTCAGAATTACCTGGAGTGATCTTCGTGCCAATGCGGTCTGTAGGCAGGTGCAGTCTATTTCCGCAGCGGCACTGTTGTTGGAGAGGAAGTCAAGAGGAACATGGTTCTTCTATGTTTTCCTGGGTCACCGGGGAAGCTATCCTATTGGATGCTGCCTCCCCCATGTGATTCTGGTGGCCATCTTGGGTCAGGCAGAGCCTATTTAACCACTTGCCGACCGCCCAATGCACATTTACTGGCTGGCTCAGCTGCGCGAAACGATGTAGCCCTACGTCGGTCATGGGGATGCTGCCTCCCCATGTGATGCTGGTGGCCATCTTGGGTCAGGCAGAGCCTATTTAACCACTTGCCGACCGCCCAACGCACATTTACTGTCTGGCTCGGCTGCACGAAACGATGTAGCCCTACGTCGGTCATGGGGATGCTGCCTCCCCATGTGATGCTGGTGGCCATCTTGGGTCAGGCAGAGCCTATTTAACCACTTGCCGACTGCCCAATGCACATTTACTGGCTGGCTCGGCTGCGCGAAACGATGTAGCCCTACGTCGGTCACGTGAGTATCGCTGGGGGGGGGGGGGGGCCCAGAGCGCGCCTTAGGCAGTGCATTCCCGCCCTCACTAGGCCAGGATGCCAATCCACGGGACTGGCGGCCGCGATTGCTCCCCGCTAAGAGAGAAGGATGGTCTGCTGTTGTAAAGGGGTTAACCCACGGGCGATCACAGGGTTAAGTGTATCCCAAAGGAGGTGTTTTCTAACTGTGAGAGGGATGGGCTTATGGAATCAACACAGAGACCTGTGATCCTAAATAGGAGGGAGATAGGATCTCTGTGTTCATTGCTGACAGAACAGCGGTCTGCCGTGTTCACAACGCCGTTCTGTCTCCACGGGGAGCGATCGGGGGTGCCCCGTGGCAATAGCAGCCACCGGATCCACAGATCAGCTTCACCCTGTTGTGAAAGGGCATGCATGCGCGCCCCTATTCGCGGTCCTGCGAAACAATGTACAGATACGTTGTTTTGCGGGAACAACCTGATCTGCCACAGGATATGTACGGCGGCTGGTTGGCAAGTGGTGTAAGATTTATGGTGGTGTAGGTAGCAGTTTTAAGCCCCTCGTACCAAAACCTGTCTCCTCCTCAGCCCCACCTTTTTTTTTTCAGGGAAGTAAAAAAAGCAGACAGCAAAAAAATAAATAAATAATAAAAAAATGACCCCCTTCTGGACCGGAAGGATTTGCCCCCCTTAATGACCAGGCCATATTTTGCGATTCGGCACTGCATTACTTTAACGGACAATTGCGCGGTCCTGCGACGCTGTACCCAAATAAAATTGATGTCCTTTTTTCTCACAAACAGAGCTTTCTTTTGGTGGTATTTGATCACCTGTGCGATTTTTTATTTTTTTGCGCTATAAACAAAAAAAGTGACAATTCTGAAAAAAACAAAAAACAAAAAAACATTATTTTTCACATTCTGCTACATAACATTCCCCACAAAAATTTTTTTAAAATCAAAATTTTTTAGCATTTTAGGTCAATTTGTTTTCTGCTACATATTTGTGGTTAAAAAAAATCACAATAAACATATTTTGATCGGTTTGCGCAAAAGTTATCGCGTCTACTAACTACGGGAAAGATTTATGTCATTTTTAATTTTTGTTTTTTTACCAGTAATGGCGGCGATCTGCATTTTTTTTTTAGCGGGACTGCGACATTGCGGCGCACAGATCGGACCCCTAACTGACACTTTTGGGGGACCAGTGACATTACTACAGTAATCAGTGCTATAAATATGCACTGTCACTGTAATATTGACACTGGCAACTAAAGGGTTAACACAGTAAGTGATCAAGGGGTTAAATGTGTCCTTAGGGGCGTGTTTTTAACTGTATGGGGGCGGGGCTTGTGAAATAATCATAGAGACCTGTGATCCTATATAGAAGAATCACAGGCGCTCTGTGATCGTTCCAGGGACACATCCGACCGTTCTTCTCTCTCAGCGGGGAGCGATTGCGGGTGTCAGGTGGCAATCGGAGCCGCCTGCCCCATGCATCGGAGTCCCCGCTGATGAGTAGGGGCAAGAGCGCGCCGCCGGCGGCGCACGCTCGCACCCCTAGCTGCAGACACGCAACTGACATATACCTATGTTGGTTTGCGCAGGAGAGGCTGCCAGCCGCAGTATAACTGCGGCGGGCGGTCGGGAAGTGGTTAAAGCAACAGTTGACATATAATGTTAATATACACTCACAAAAAAAGAAAAAAAAAATATAAAGAACGCTAAGGGGTTTATGTATAAAAATTTTGCTGAATGAATGTGACAAACACTTGCACAGCTCCAGCCAAATTTGCCTATAATTACCTTGTATGTTCACCAGCGCCATCTAGTGGCCATAATTAGTTTTTTCCCTAATTGAGGTATTTAAAAACAAATTCCACATACTGGCCTCTAGATGGCGCTTACAATCTTGTGATATTAATTATATTACGCAGAATATGGAGTTTTATGAAAGCTGTGTGAATGTTTGTCACATTTGTTCAGTGAAATTTTTTATGCATAGATCCCTAAAGGAAATTACCCTAAAGAGCAGGAGACACTTCCATAAAGCAAAGAGACATCCCCATATGGTAAAGAGACAGCCCAATCCAGTAAAGAGACATCCCCATATATTCAGCAAGAGACACTTCCATAAAGCAAAGAGACCTCCCTAAATAGTAAAGAGACAGCCCAATCCAGCAAAGAGACATCCCCATATATTCAGCAAGAGACACTTCCATAAAGCAAAGAGACATCCCCATATGGTAAAGAGACAGCCCCATATATTCAGCCAGAGACACTTCCATAAAGCAAAGAGACATCCCCATATGGTAAAGAGACAGCCCCATATATTCAGCAAGAGACACTTCCATAAAGCAAAGAGACCTCCCTAAATAGTAAAGAGACAGCCCAATCCAGCAAAGAGACATCCCCATATATTCAGCAAGAGACACTTCCATAAAGCAAAGAGACATCCCGATATGGTAAAGAGACAGCCCCATATATTCAGCCAGAGACACTTCCATAAAGCAAAGAGACATCCACATATGGTAAAGAGACAGCCCAATCCAGTAAAGAGACAGCCCAATATATTCAGCAAGAGACACTTCCATAAAGCAAAGAGACCTCCCTAAATAAGAAAGAGACAGCCCAATCCAGCAAAGAGACATCCCCATATATTCAGCAAGAGACACTTCCATAAAGCAAAGAGACATCCCCATATGGTAAAGAGACAGCCCAATCCAGCAAAGAGACATCCCCATATATTCAGCAAGAGACATTTCCATAAAGCAAAGAGACATCCCCATATAGAAAAGAGACAGCCCCATATATTCATCAAAGAGACAGCCCAATCCAGAAAAGAGACATGCCCAGCCGGAGGAAGGGACGGAGCCTTGGGTCCCTGGGCAGTGCGCCCCTGTTCCCGCCCCTCTTAAAGTGCTGCCTGGGTCCCATGGACCCACAGGGACTCATGGTAGGGACAGCCCTGGATTGGACACAGCCAATCAGATGACTTCAGCCAAAATCATTGGCTGAAATCAGCTGCCAAACTCATGCTGTATCCAATCACACATAGGGTCGGCGGGGGCGCACATATACGCGCCCTCAAACCTGCGACGTACCAGTTCATCGCCCAGTCTGCAGCTGCCACCTGCCTGCAGTACAACTACAAGTAGATATTTGGCTGCCTTAACACAATGCACATTACCACGCATTAACGCATGTGCAATAACGCAGCACTGGAATTTACATGGGCCCCAAATGATATAAGGAAATCAGCGGGTGATTCAACCAATCAAAAAAGGGTTTCTCAGTTTTGGGTGGAGCCGGGCAGCATTTAATCCGTCTCTTTGTCTGAGCGGCTAATCCGGGTGGAATGGTTCTTTCCTTTCACTGCCTATTGAGCGGCACAAAGTTCAGCGGTTTTCCCTCTGCATTATGTTGCCCGGCTTCGCATTCAAAGGATCACGCCCACAGCTTGAACGCTTGTAAAGTGATCAATAGAGGTTTCTGCTGCTCCGGCTGTACTATTTATAGAAAACTCTCCACTGCCAACACCGCTTGCTGATTTTTTATTTTTTTGTACAACTTTTGCTAAATATAAAGAAAGTCACCCATTGGTCGGCTGATTATCGGTTTTCACCTCGCATAAGGAAACTTTTTTTTTTTTTTACGTATCATTTGGCCTCATTCCATACCAAAGATCGCTGATCCTTCAATGCAGCCAATCGGAATTCACGCCGCTCAAATTAGAGGAGATGGATTTTCAACTGGGCGCTGCGTTTTCGCATTTAACCACTTAATCCCCGGAGGATTTGGCTGCTTAAAGACCAGGGCCTATTTTGCGATTCAGCACTGCGTGATTTTAACGGACAATTGCGCGGTCATGCGACGCCGTACCTAAACGAATTTGACGTCCTTTTTTTCTCACAAACAGAGCTTTCTTTTGGTGGTATTTGATCACCTGTGCGATTTTTTTTTTTTTTTGCGCTATAAACAAAAAAATAGCGTCAATTTTGAAAAAATAACAATATTTTTCACATTTTTTTATATTAAAATTCCCCCCCCCAAAAAAAAAAAAGTAAAAATCAAAAATTTTTTACATTTTTGGCCAATTTGTTTTCTGCTACCTATGTTTGGTAAAAAAAAAACGCAATAAGCGTATTTAGATTGGTTTGCGCAAAAGTTTTTGCGTTTACTAAGGGAAAGATTTCTGTCATTTTTATTGTTTTTTTTTTTAACGAGTAATATTTTTTTAACGGACCTTTCACACCTGTGTGTTATTTTAACCACTTTAAGACCGGAAGATTTCCCCCCTAATGACCAGGCCATATTTTGCGATTCGGCACTGCATTAATTTAACGGACAATTGCGCGTTCGTGCGACGCTGTACCCAAATAAAATTGATGTCCTTTTCCCCACAAATAGAGCTTTCTTTTGGTGGTATTTGATCACCTCTGCGATTTTTATTGTTTGCGCTATAAACAAAAAAAAAAAACGACAATTCTGAAAAAAAACAAAAAAACAATATTTTTCTCATTCTGCTACATAACTTTTTTAAAAAAAAGTAAAAATCGACATTTTTTTACATTTTAGGTCAATTAGTTTTCTGCTACATATTTTTGGTAAAAAAAAAAATCGCAATAAGCGTGTTTTAATTGGTTTGTGCAAAAGTTAGCGCGTCTACTAACTACGGGAAAGATTTATGTCATTTTTTATTCATTTATTTTTTTTACTAGTAATGGCAGTGATCTGCGATTTTTTTTGCGTTAATTTACCGGACAATTGCGCGGTTG